>NW_017265170.1:191306-254588 GCF_001638985.1 Phycomyces blakesleeanus NRRL 1555(-) | reverse complement strand
TTTGGGGGGGGGGGGGGGTTGTGAGTTACGATTTTGTTAGACAACCAAAATCATGGTTCAAATGTTACATGGAAATATCATATTTTTATGGCGAATGCTGCACTTGCTCTGAACCTTGATTTTTTGTCCAACAATAGAAAATAGGGTTTTGGTATGCGTTATAATGCGTGAGAATAGTAAATATCAGTGCAAAAAAAATTAAACTTGTTTTTGGAATTTTAGTGGGGACAAGCACATATGCAGGCACGATATGCTATCTTGAACACAATGCTTAAATCTGGTCAAGGATTTGTTGAAATCAAGCAAATCAAGGATTCTAATGGAGAAGAAACACTAGAGATTCATTTGGATCGTTCCAAAATTAGATCCGTCGGCGCACCTGCCGTTGCTGTGTTTTTGAATAAGCTTCAGGTTTACAAGGCTATGGCCGCCGAAAAATTAGGCACTCAGCTTTACCTTGAAGCTACCAGTGTTCCTGAAAAGTGGGCCACTCACATGCGTGACATTGTACTCCGTAATAAGCAGCCACGCAAGGTGTTTGTCCAAGCGAACACATTCATTGAGAATGGAAAGGTTGTTTTGAAGGATTATGAACCCACACCTGTCGGAATGATCCAGAGTTATGTTGAACGTAGAGTATAAATTGAAAGGAAAAGCTCTGTATTTAAAGAGACTAGCAGGCTTGTTGTATTGCCATTTTATACTAGTTCTTTTGTATTTTGTATTGAATATATTACCAAACATTGTTGCATACCGATCTTTTTGGAAAATAGTTATTTTGTGGAATTGTAATCATTTCCACTCATGCTGTTCACTTGATTAGGTAGATTGAAAGAACCTTCAATGTTAAATATTAATTTTATCATTGGTGTAAAAAACTACTCGCACTATTTGTATACCTTAATAATTTATTCCAAATTATAAGCAAATCAAACCAAAGTAAAATTAAAGAACTAAATACAAAGTGAATGCTATCATCATACCATGACCATTATATATATATAGTGGATCGATCATTCCAGATACATCTTATTTATCTATCTTGTTATCGTGTAAAATGGCTTTAGGCTAAACACTAGTACAGTAATGAGTATCTTTTTTATATTAAAGTGCTGTTCATTGGATTATGTACAGATTATATTTATTTTATAAAGGAAAATATGAAGAGAAAGCTCTGATTAGAGTTTCAATTTAGAAGCACCCTAATATCAGCTGTACATATATAGATATCCAAGTGAATTGTAATTGTAGAATATTTATCTCATTGGCTTAATTCCTTCATATCCGAAATATTATGAACAATGACAAATACAAACTATAAACGTACCTACAATACCAGACATTGATGGATAAGGATAATTAATTTTCCAGTACTTCTTTGGATATATTAAACTTGAACCTACCGCAGTCAACCATAAAATACACATTCGGCTAGTTATTTTGCCATGCACCTTATGTATGCTTAGCGAATATACTACATTTAAATCTAGGGCTATCAAAGGGTGACGAATCTGGCTGTACGCGTCATATTTTTTCTGAAAGAAGTCATGCGGAGTGGACCTGTATAAAAGGCCGAACTCCTTGTAGTTCGCTCTCCTGTTACGCATTGCATTTACTATACACGCGGTGCGTTTCTATGCAAAAATCGGAAACAATAAGTGGGAGCAGGACCATTGCGTCCATACCTCAATCCGTCATAGATGACGATAGCCATCACACAATGTATTATAGTCAGGCCTTGCCTTACGCTCATTTACTTGGCGGAGAGGCAGAGCAATGGTTAGAGACAATTTGTACAAATTTAGCGATCGCAGTCAGAGCCCAGGACTACCAGTCTGGAGTTGTTGCTTGGACAAGACGCCTATGCAGGTAATATAGACAAGATCGCCAGGATCGAGACCTTGAAATTCTAATATCGTTCTAGCTATTTGGACATGAAGCATGCTCTTTCTCGAGATGTTCGAGCTAATCTAGCAAAAATCATGTTCGATTTAACAATTGCCCCTGGAATGGACACTGCTTTAATCGAATTGTGGGCGAATCTATGTGTACGTCTGATAAGGTAAAGTTTGCGATTGATGACCATCTTCTTTGTCTAATGGAAATACAGAAAGACAAAACGGCTCGGTCCAGAAGACCTGACATTGCCATGGAGGCCTTTATACGAGCGCATTGACAAATCAATCTTTCCTAAATCACGACAAAGGACATTAATCTCAGAGTCGTAAGTGGATTTGCAAATAGATAAAAAAACGAACAAGACATAATAACCTCCTGATCTATGGTATTGTCAACAGCAAGCATATGGGTTCTGTTCTACGTCTTGTGGAGCATTGCCAGAGATTTTTTGAACCTTCAGCTACTCAAGAAATTCTGGACGAATTTTTGCCTAAATTTACAACCCATTCAATTGCTGATGCGATTTTAGCTCAAGGTTATATCGTATTGTTCCTTCCCGTAGTAGTTCCAAAGCATTCGGTCACACACCATCAACTCTCAAATACGTCCATGACTCCAAAAGCTTATTTACCAACAATCTTCTCAATGTGGTCCATCTTCACATGCTCCACTACGTATGATGCACAGTTCACCGACCTTATATCGCGCATTGCAGAACACAATACCGACACAAAAGATTGGCAGGAAATTGGACTTTTTACCAAACAGCAGATCAAGACAGTATTCACTGTTTGTCTACGTATGATGAATTTACCGGTTGGAAGTCGTGGAGATGGTAGTCTTGGTGGTAGTGCAGGAGGTGGAACTACAGGCTATGGAAATAATGGGCTCAAAGTGGATATTAGAGCAGGGAATTCCTTATTCCTTAGAAGAAAACCAGTAAGTGGAAGATAAAGAAATTGCTTTTATTTGGAAATATGAGGATTGAAATTGACCATGATTAAATAACAAAAAATGAACGGATTGTAGGAGAAATTTAAGTCATTGGCTCGTCTAATGGTCTATACAATGTTTCCTGAGAATCACCAAGATGGCACTGAGTCATCGTTTACTCTCTCTTGTCTCGGAGAGCTGATTCAGGCTATTGAGCTTTATTACCATCCGTCTAACCATGGCTCTTGGTCTTATCCCCTTGCTGTATTTGCTTGTCACTTATCTTCAGAATTCTTAAAGCGGTGGAAGCAAGGTAATCGAAGGCTAACATATACTGTTAGCTAATGAGGCAAATATTAAACAGATCTTTTTATTCCCCTATAGAAAGAGATGACGATTGTAATACACCAGTGGAGCGTAGATTAACATCAGACCTTCGCAGAGAATTTGTATTGATTCTTCGCCCTGTAATTTACCTCAGCATGTTCGGAAAAGATCATTATACAGTCGGTGCAAGTCAATCTACTCTCACATATCTATCTTGTAAGAGCACAAATATTATGTAGTGCTTCCTACTGGCTAATACATATCTATTTTTTTTCTTAAAGGGTTGGAACCTACATTGATTTTCCCCGGATTGTTTGAGCGGATATATCCCTCTCTCGAAACGTTAACAGAGGTGAAAATGATAGCTTAATTAAATTTTCATAAACACTAATGAAGGACAATATCGCAGACCCACAGAACAGCAAGTGCACTCAGTATCCTTGCCGATATTGCACTCCCAATGCTTTCACGCGATCATTATCCTGCAGGCGGAAAACATTTGCTTCCTCTACTTCATTTAGCTACACCTGGTATTGACATGAATGATCCAATGAAAGCCATGGGAGCATTGATGTTCATAGCTACTGCTGTTATGAGTGTCCCAATCAGAGACTTGACAGACGGAAATAGCTATTATAATCCTGCTGTTGACGGAGAATCTCATTACGATGAAATGGATATTGATGACGAGAATCATGTGAAAGAGCTTCCTCGTGAAGTAGAAGATCAACTCTGCAAGGCGACAACAGGTCAATTTGAAGAATGGCTCGCCAAATTCTTAAGAAGAGTGTTTACCATATTTGAGAATTTGCCTCAACATGACAGAAAAAAACAGGGCGGTGCTATGGAAGCTGGTGTTACGCAAATGCTTTTGCATGCATGTGATGTGGTGTTTGGGCAACTGTCCGATAATTTATATGATCTGGCTCTAAGAATGGTTGTTGAGTTTGTTAATGACCAGGTCATTCCCAATGCAGTGCGTACGACTGGATTGTTGTGCGATTCAATTACATCTGCAAACGTCAAAAAGGCAGCCAAACATTTTATTCCTCTCTGTATTGCTAATATTAGGACCGAGCTTGACTATGGCGCATCTTCAACTATTACCAATTCGGCTTCTTCCAATCCTATTCAATCAGACTCAACTTTGCATTGGAACCAGAACATTCTGTTTTCTGTTGTCTCTATGCTCGGTCCAGAAATTCTGAACTATAAGACAGAGATTATCGATATTGGTCACGAAATGATTGCGAAGTGTCGTAGTCGTAGGGGTGTTATGTGGACAGGAAAGTTCCTTCGTAATGTTCTCAAGGGATTGTTGGAAACCTATCCCAAAGATTTTAGAAATCTTAAACCAGAAGAATGGAATAATAAAGGTAATAGTAGAAAAATAAAATCTGGTAATCAAACAAATCGGGAAAATAAACCTTGGACCTCTAGATCTCATGGGCAATTCACATTTATTGTGGGGAAAGCCTGGTAATCCGAAAGACCTTGCCATCGACTGGCATACACCCAATGAAGATGAAAAGAATTTCGCGCTTGAATTTCTTGACACCTTCCTGACACCTTCTCTAAGACGCCTGGAAGAACTTATCAGTGACGATCCCAACGTTGTCAAGCCTACCAGTACACATGAACTCACTAATGAATTTTGCAGACATTTGGCAATTGTTCGTAACTGCCTTATGGGAAGCTCTACAATGGTGAAAGACGATGGCATTGATGAAGAAAGTAAACCTGAAACAATTGATACAAGGTACATATACATTTTTTTAACATGCTACATTATGACTTAAAAAAAACCACTTAATTTTAGTGACGACGAAATCGTGAACCTCAGAGCAGCCCAGAGACTTGTGGCTGGATATGCATTTACCGGAACTGATCCAAGAACTGAAAAGGCTCGAGCAATTCGAAAAAACATAGGAGAGCTTCTTCACAAGATAGCTCTTTACTTCAAAACACATCGTGAAGATGATGTTGAAAGTATCAAAATCGTTATTAAGATCACCCGAGCTTTCTTGACCGAACGCGGTGTTGAAAAGGCGTTATATGAACGAAGCAAAAATGGCTACAACTATGCAAAGGGTCTCGGAAAGACCCCTTTGAGCCACAAGAGCTATCCTCGTAATTTACTAGGTAAAATTTAAAATGTGTATCAGATTATGGATATCTAGGACTTAAATTTTGTAACTACTAGTCCGCAGAGCTTATAATCATCACTTGCTCCGCCTTCGACAAAACTTCCAAGGCAGAGTTCGAACAGAATTCCATGATAATCTACTCCAGGATATTCTTGACTTGTCTTTGAGCTCATATGCAGAAATTAGAAAGTATGTGCTGTTTTTGTAAATAGAGTTGATTCTTACTTTATATTCAGGATGAGTCAAAACGCGCTCAGCGCTTCGGCTCGGTACTTCTTGGGAGCAAAGTATATGATTATGCCAACGATACTCGAAGCCCTTGAGCAAAAGAACGACAGTAAGTAACCCCGTTATAACTCCAATCGAAGAAAATATTTAATACTACGCGTAAGGATCTTAATTTAACAAAAACTACCTGTAGCTGACAAGACAAACAGCGCAAGTCGAATGAAGGGATCACTTTACTTGCTGACACACAAGTCTCTTTTGATGATCTGTCTACGTGACTGGAAATTCATCTCAATGTTTGTTTTAGCCATATGCAGAGCCCAACATGAAGACAAGGTTCATCTTCATATATCTTGTTTCCTTACTCGTAACTAACACACGTCCTTTTTTTTTAGCCATCTATTCAAGAACTCATCCGTAAAGTGTTTGTAGACTATGTGTCACATTACAATACATTCTCTTTCCGAGCAATTGTACCCAACGACATCAACATTTCACTGGAAAAATTGTATCCTTCTGGTGCTGCAATCCAAAAGACGAAAGCACTTGAAACCAAAGTTACTGAAAGACAGCAAAACCAAATACAATCCTACCATCAACTGATACAATCTCTGTTGGATGTTATGAAAGACAAAAAAGTTCATTGGCGGTATGCTACCATGGCTGCCAACTTCTTGGAGCTCTTCTTGCGCCCTGAGATGGCCCCAACAGCAGGACTTGCCGAGTTTGCCAATAAATGTGCTCTATCTGAGTTACCTCCTTTACGTCGTATTGGAGTTGGTGCCACAACACAATTGTTGCTTTATATCAAACAGAGAACCTTTGCAGAGGGTGATCAAGACTTACTCATCACAAAAAGTACCCGTAACCCTTTAAAGCGCATCATTTCAGTTGATGGTAAAAATACTCATATGTCACAGAAGCTTTTGGAGGTTTCCTGTCAACATATAACCGTGGAAAATGCAAAGACAAGGTAATTTATCAAATTAAAACTTACAGAGGATAACGTGTTAAGTATTTTTGTGTGAGTAGTCTTCTTGTCGACAGAACAACTACAGGATGGTATGTTTGGCCAAAGACGTATGAAGCCTATGAAATCTGTACAGACGAAACAATCCCTACGGTTGATCCAGAGAGTCAGGAAGCTTATAACGAACTCAAGAAAGCATTTTTATCTCTTGATTACTGGCAGAAAATGAGCGGCTATATCTCTCAAGAGACTAGTCGGAATCAAGAAGATGTTTTCACCATGTCCCACGGAAGACTGTTCTGTAGCATTTTCCAATCGTTTCAAGATGGACCTCTGTCTGTTTGCAAAGAGATTATCGAGGGTCTGTGCAATGCATCAGATCAGAAAAATCATCAAAGAGCAGCTGCGGAACTATTGGGAGGACTTGTGCGAGGTATGAAGCATTGGCCTGTTTCCAAATCTCTGAAAACTTGGGAATGGCTTGTTCCGTTGCTTCAAAAGACATTTTCAAGCATCACGCCTGACTCGCTTACTTATTGGGAGAGCTTTGTGAGATTTTGCTCAGTACGTATCTATATAGTATTAATACTTAACACAGCTTACTGGTAAAATCTAATATTTTTTGAAGTCTGACCATGATCCTAGACGTATTCGCCCTCTAATTGATTTGGTTCTCAAGGCAGAGTTTGATCCTACATCGGACGCTGCATTTTCTGAATCCAGAAAGTTACTTCTTGTGCGCACTTTGATGACTTCTTTGAAGTGGCGCATGTTACCTTTTAGCGACCGTCTTTTGGAAACATATCTTTGTAACCTTCAACATCCTTACAAACAAGTTCGCGAAGTTATTGGTGGAAATATCAACGAAATTATGCAAATACAATGGGTTCCGGCCCTCCCTTCCGTTGAGGCTCTCATGTCTTCTAATGCACGTGAAAAACAAGACGGTGTAGGAAATGTCCCATTTTCGTTGGCCGAACAGGGACAGGAGAAGCACATCCAAGATGTTATCAAGCACTTGGATCATTGGTTGGCGGAGGCTGAGAAGAGATCTACAGTGGGTTCTAGTGATTATACCAATGCAAGCAAGACAGGCAAGTTATTCCAAGATATATACAAAATTATGAATTGTTCTAACCTGTATGTAATTTAATAGTTCTGTGTTGGCTTCATGAAGCTGTAAAGCATTGGCGAGTGGCAGGTACACTGCCATACGTCCTTCCTTTTATGCCGCGTCTCTTTAAAATGCAAGAGATGAACGATGATCAAGATCTACAGCAGATGGCAACACGTGTACTACATTTAATGGCTCAACTATCATATCCTCCATCAATGGTACCCCAGCTGATTCAGCAGTTTATTGATATTCTCAAAACGTCTTCTAGCTGGCATATTAGAATCCGTGCTTTACCAGTTCTGCAGATCTTCTTCTTCAAGCACTTGTTTGTCATGGATGGAGATCAGATTTTGCGTATTATGGAGATAATAAGTGCGATGTTACTTGATCCCCAGATTGAGGTAAGGGTTGTATAAATAATGCTAGATACTTAAAGGCACACAAAATTGTTTTAGGTACGGCAAATGGCAGCTGTTACATTAGGTGGTTTGGTCCGATGCTCTCAAAGAGATGCGATTGATTCTCTGAGAAAGCGCTTTTCGGCTCAGCTGGATACTAGACTTCCAAAGAGAAGAAGACACCCGACGACTGGAAAAGTCATTGAACCTGCTGGATTCGCAGAGGCTATGCTTAGTAAGCATGCAGGCGCCCTTGGTCTTTCTTGCCTAGTGAACGCATTCCCTTACGAAGTTCCCAAATGGATGCCATTTGTTTTGTGCGAGTTGGCCGGATGTATGTCAGACCCTGCCGAAATTCAAGTAAGAACACAATGAAAATAAGTGATTATAACTACTTTCTAAACAGGATATGTTTTTTTTAGTCAACTGTACGCAAGACATTTTCTGACTTTAGGCGCACACATTCTGATGCTTGGCATGAAGACATGAACAAATTTACTGAAGACCAGTTGTCTATGCTAAGCGATATGCTGATTTCTCCCTCATACTATGCCTAGATTATACAAAAAGATAGACTTTTTGTCAAATGAATTCCTTCTACTTGCTCATTTTATTTTACTTTGATACTAATTACAAAATGACTGACTTTTGATCAGATACCTTTTAAATTCAATATATTAATATATTATATGATATGATCAGAGTTAAATATCAAATTTTCTGGATTTGTTCCAACGTTGCATTCACACAATTGTGATCGAAAGTAATATATATTATGGGATGAATTTTATCATCGTGCCCAAGTCAAGTCGTACTTTATGGCAGTGAAAAACAGCATGTATAATATATGTAAAAAATAATGAGAAAAGAAACTAATCTATAAGAGCATCGTTATCAATTTAGTGTTTACTTTTCTATTCAAAAATCTCAAAACAAAAATTTGACATATTCCGTTGTGTCATGATGTGATATCTTTCTCTTTTTCTGCCCTTATTTCTTTGTAGTTTTTATCCCACCTACACCTAAATTTTGCCCAAGTAGCGCTGAAAGGCTACCAAAGATAAATAAGACTTTCATTAAAAAACTACCACCCATATATTGGACTATATTAGAGAGATACAGTAATAATCAAGTATTACAACTTTTCTGTTTCAAAATTGTAAATTAAGATCACCTTCCTAGTTTCTCTTTCCCTTTATCTTTTATAGCCGACTATACACTTACTTTCACAAATCAATGATCATACTTTCGTTACATTCTTTATTCAATTATTCATTGCACCAACTTAACATCTTTTATATTTAGCTTCTTACTTTTTTATCGATAAAATGTACTTTTGTAACAATATCAAAAAAAGGTAATTAATATCTCACCGTAGAGTACTTTTAAATAACGTAAAGAATACTTTAAAGTAATTAGAATTTAAAAATATAAAGATACCATAAAGTCTTACAGTCTTTTTAAGCTTTATACAGTCAAAGCTCGGTATAGTGATATTCGATATAGTGATAATTTTTTGGAAAATTTGGGCCCGTGCCTGCTTATTATCACTATTTTTCGATATAGTGATAGTGATAAAATTTGAATCCACCAGTATCACTATATCGAGCTCTGAGTTTATTTTTGTACTATAAAAAAATAAATGTAGTATATATTTTATTTAGCATTTTAAAGCAAGCCCAGTTTCTTAGACAAAATACTATAAATCCTATTAGAAAACAGTAGTCACTCACAACGGCATTAGAAATATCACTAAATAATGCGCGGAGTAAGAAAAAAACACGCTCGATATAGTGATAGTGATAAAATTTCTGTCCACCATCCATATCACTATATCGAGCTTTGACTGTATACGTAAATTATCTTGTACAAAAAGGCATACTCTACTTTATATATGTGAGTTAGAAATTCAGAAATATATATCATTGGCTGAAAATAAAAATGTCATTTTGGCCGCACTGCTTAAATACTGAGACTTTATCTTTAACAAAAATATTTTTGCAGAAAAGTAGCAGATATCTCACCACAAAGATTTTGTAATAATAATAAGCACATCTATTAGCAGACAGCTTTCAAAATATATTAAGATCCCAAAAAGCCTTATAGTTTTCTAGCTTTAGATATAAAATATATACACTATAAAAAGATACACTCTATGTTACACGCACACATCAATGTAAAACCCAATACTTTTTATTATTGACCAGAAAATAAGGACATTTTTTGAGCCTCCTTACTTAAATGTCGAAACTTCATCTTGTTTAAAAAAAATTTTTTTTTGCAGAAAAGTAGAAGAAGTCTCACCGTAGAGAGTTTCTAAATAGTAAAACGAACATCTCAAAAGTAGCAGAATTCAAAGCAATTAAGATCACATAAAGCCTTTTGGTTTTCTAATTTTACATATAAAAATTGTCTTTTATCAAAAAAAAAGTGTATCCTAAGTTTAGTCAGTTATTTTTGCTTATTACTACCTTTACTACAAGAGATATAAAAATGAGCCTTTTATTTTAGCAAATTTTTCACTTTATACACTCTTCATAGTTAGGCCTTGTACGCATTGAATGAAATGAAGAGCATTTTATTTTTCCCTCCACTTATTTAAAATCACCACACATACACATACATACATACATACATACATACATACATACATACACATACATACACACGACATTTTTTTTCTTCTTCTGTGTGACAGTGAGTGGCTGAGTCGCCGGGGCAGAAATCCGTTCTTGGTATAGCCAAACAAAGGACGACCTGGCGTTATTCCTTTCGTATTACCATCATCTTAATCATGTCTTCTCGAGTATTTGTTGGTCGTCTTGCACGCGACGCAAGAAGTCGTGATTTAGAACGTCTTTTCAAGGGCTATGGCGAAATCCGTGAAATCAACATCAAAAGCGGTTTTGGCTTTGTTGAATTTAGAGATTCTCGCGATGCCGAAGACGTTGTTTACGATTTCCATGGAAAAGACTTCCTTGGTGAAAGGTACACCTTTCTCTTAATGATATTTATAGATTGTACATCTAACACCTTCTTTGCAGATTGATTGTTGAATTGGCCCGCGGCACTCGCCGTGGTCGTGAGGGCGGTGATGGCCGTGGCAGTGAACGGTGAGCAATGAACTGATTACTCTTATTAGTTTTTTCTTGAGGATGTGATTCGCAAGCATATTCACGCAGTTTTTATTTACTGTTCCTGCCGACGTAAACAGCAGAAAGTCCCGTTACCGTTTGTTGGTTGACAATATCCCCTCTGGAACCCCGTGGCAGGTACGAGTTCATTTCCGGCCAAGAGGACAAATGTCTACTCCGGTGCTTCCCCCCTTTGTCCATTCTACCCGAAGTCTCCTTCCCCTTCTCTATTGGCCAGCAATCTAAACATTCCCCTCCCCCTCTCCTTGGGTTCTTCCGTCTCTGCTCCAATTGTGGTCGGATGTTCTGATAGGATCTTAAAGATTTAATGCGTAAAGCTGGCGAGGTCACTTTTGCTGACGTGATCAGAGGCCGTCCTGGCGAAGGGTACGTCTACGTCTACGTCTTACAACCCTCAACAATATCTAACCCCACAAAATAATCATTTATCTAGTGTTGTTGAATTTGCACAGCGCTCTGATATGGAGTATGCTCTTCGCAAGATGGACGACAGCGAACTGAACGGTCAACGTATCTCTCTCCGTGAGGTAACTAGATGATTGATTCCATAAGCTGCATTACATCATTAGACATACACCCGTCTTCGACAATAATAATTATTATCGTTTTTGGCTATTTAGGATACCGGCAACCGTTCTTCTAGCCGTAGATCGCGCTCCCGCTCTCCCTCCCGTTCCCGTTCTCCTCGTCGTCGCTCTTCGCGCCGTGACCGCTCGCCTTCGCCTTCCCGTTCGCGTTCGCGTTCTCCTTCTGTTTCACGTTCCCGCTCTCCTCGTAGATCATCCAGTCGCCGTGATGAAGATGATAAGATGGACGACATCAAGGCTGAGGACACCAGAAGATCTCCTCCTAGAGATTTGAGCCACGAGAGATCCAGAGATGTTAGCCGTGAACGCTCTGTCAGACGTGAACGCTCGTACTCCAGAAGCCGATCCAGATCCCCTGCCGGCAGTGTAAAGAGGTAATTTTCTTTATTTATTTATTTTGATAAAATCTTTACTTTGATTGTTCAAAATGTACCTTTTTTTATAACACCATTCCTTTGTTTTTTTTGTTTTCTTTCTATCATGTAGCGTTGAAAGAGATTAGAATGGAGTTTATGATAACTTCTCACCCCCCACCCCCTCATGCTTTTATATTCACATTTGGCTTTAATGAACTTGTGTTTGTGCTCAAGATTTAACAGTGTAAGAAAAGGTTTATATCCTACAAAATACTAGCATGCTTTTGTTCCCAGGGGGTTTTTTTTTCCTTCTTTTCGACATTTTTTTTATTACAAAAAAAATAGTTCTTTTAAAAAAAATTCTTCATAATTTCCACAAAACTCAAGAAATTTTGAAAAATGTTTGTCATTTGTTTATTGAATGAAAAAAAAATGGACTTGTAAAAAAAGGGGGGGGGGGAAAGAGAGTTGTTGTAACTTTAATAGTCAGCCATATCATTGTCTTCATCAAGATCACCCTCAGCAATTTCTTGAGCCAACTCGCGTTCTCTTTCTCTTGCTTCTTCTGCACTGGCAAGCTCCTTTCTGTGAGCATCGAGAGGGAAACGCATGGCCTTGACTGCTTCGTTGTGGAGGTTCAAGCAGAAGCTGATACGCTGATGGAAAGCATGCTGGGGCTCATTTGTTGAGTATATGTCGAGAATTTCCTAGATAATAAAGAAATACATCAATAAATAAATATGTATATTAAATTAAATTAGATAAAAATAATTCAAAAGTTAGATTCTATATATAAATTTACCTTGCTCTTCATAAAACCTCTGCTGTGGTCCAGAGTGGCATCAATAACACCATCTCTGATAGCCTTTGCAACAATGAATTCGGCATCTTCTTCACTATCCAGGTGGAGGCGAATACAGATGTCTCTCAGGGAGATCTTGGAATACGAGAGACTGATCATACGGATACCGGTCTTGATGACATTGTGACGCAGACGGAGGATAAGGGTAAATGTCTTATCCTTCTTAAAAACGGCGTCAAATTGAGCCAAACACTCTTGGAATTTGCTAAGATCACCGATGCGAACAGCTTATATTATCATTATTATTGTACACGCACACACACACATACACGCACACACACACACATACACACACACACACACATACACACACACACACACATACACACACACACACACATACACACACACAAACACACACAAAACATTAGTTGGGTTTGTTCATGAAAGACAAACATTTGTGTACAGATATATATTACCTTGAGTGATATGGAGATAAGGGGCTAAAGCCTTTTTAAGAATAGGTTGTCTGAAAAGCGAACGTTCAGGGATCTCGCCCATCAACAGTTGGACGACAATAAAGAACTTGTTGACAGTCTGCTGGAATCCAGCAGTGATGTTGTTTTGAGGTGCTTTTCTAATTGCCTGTGTTAGGTAAGTGTGAGCAGAGGTATAATCAAGCTGGAGTGCCTTGATGCGTCCAAGATAGTAAGCGTAGCGGGCAGCCTGGTTGTTTCCGGCGTTTTCTGAGAATGCACATTTTGAGACAAGCTTATCGGCTTGGTCGTAAAGGTTATGCACAAAGTAGTTTCGCAAAAGTAGGTTCAATAATGTAGCCTATTAAAATTATGAGAATAAATTCTATTTCTTTAGTCCACAATACCAAATTTTCTATATATGTATATATATTGTGATTGTATATTTTACCTGAGTCTCATCATCGTGTTTCAAGGTAGCTGTTCGATGAGCAGCCAACTGAAGACTGATATTTTTTGTAAAAATTAAGAGTAAAGGAAAGCGTCAGAAATAACAAATACACACACACAAATATATATAAATATTTATGTTTTATAGCAGGCTACTCACGGTCTGATCTCAGCGAGACGACCTGTCAATTCATAGAAACGTGCATGATAGAAATACACACGGGCAGCCAGCTGATCAAGAGTTCTACGGTTCAAAAGGAGTATCTTCTTGACAGTCTTGTCTGCCAACTCAGTGCCCTGAAATCAGTAATAGTATTAAGATCAATATCTCGAATTGTTTCTGTTTCTTCCTTCCTTCCAAATACTACACTAATCGAACCTTTTTAAGCTCATTCTTATCCAACAAAGTTATCAGGACATGTAAATGAAGGTAGGTGTCGATCTCAGGAAGAACTGATCCATTTTTCTCAGCTGCACTATCAACCTCCATGTCATTCGATTTCTAAAGAAGAATATTATGATGAGATATTCAATCCAAAAAGGAAAAAAAAGAGCTATCTAAAAATGGTGCCT
Source organism: Phycomyces blakesleeanus NRRL 1555(-) (assembly GCF_001638985.1). Taxonomy (NCBI): domain Eukaryota; kingdom Fungi; phylum Mucoromycota; class Mucoromycetes; order Mucorales; family Phycomycetaceae; genus Phycomyces; species Phycomyces blakesleeanus. Next base: position 240,170 of record NW_017265170.1, on the reverse strand, counting down.
GAATTCTCTCTCACCTCTCCAAGATATTGCAACAATTCGTTCTTCTCTTCTTCATCTATGTTATATTCTTAGATACACGAGCGAGTCGATTTCTTAATCACTTACGTGCACCATAAGTTTCAGAGATCACTTGTGCCAAAACAGGTGATGTAAGTCGACGGCGAATGGATGGCACGGTTCTCAGGACACGTGTGGTAAAGCGAGATTCTAATGTGTCTACTGCACGCTCCAAGAGTGTAAAATTGCGCTTGATTTCTATAGATTCCATTAGTAACAGCCAAATGCGATGACATTTCCTTTTCTGCAAATGCGTCTTTCTCTTTACCCGACAGTACAGCCTGATTTGTTTCCTTTGCCAGACGGAGCTGCTTGGCTTCTGCATCCTCGACAATCTCCATGGCCTCGGCCTGGTCTTTCTTTTCTTTCTTGGGTTCAGCGGTTGACATTGTAGAGGTTAAGAATAAAAAAAAACTGACTTTCAGTTCTTCCCACTTTTTTTTTCTTTTTTTTAGCCTATGCGCGTCCTTGCTCCTTTCCCTCTACGCGGCCTTGCTAATTACACCTTGTGCACAAACTCACAAGAGGCATACGTAAGAATTAGTGACGTCTGAATTCAATTGAGAATCCGAAGATAATTGTTCCCTTACAGCATAAAAGATTTTATGTCTCAAGAACAGAGCAGGGCAAAGCAGAACAGAGTAAAATAAAATAAAATAAAATAAAATAGAAGAATTATTTACAATAAATTTTTGCTATCTCCTTTCTTTAGCATATTATCTGGTACCAGCAAAAAGTATATATAATACATATATAGAATATCAAATATGGAAACGAATGAATATTCAAAAAATTGTAACTTGTCAAATGTTAAGTTTGAAGCAGGCATTTAATTTTGTGTGTGTGTGTATATCTGTATTTGCACATTTACACGGCGATTTGATAATAAATATGAACCTATCAACTCTTCCAGATAAATAAGCAAAAATGAACATGTAAGCGCCGTTATATTTATTTGTCCAATTAAAATGTGTAAAATATAAAAATATCGCAATATGTTTTACATTGAGATTATCGCGTTATACACATTGTAAAATATGGCAGGATTTAAAGCCCCGGCCTTAGATTTTTCTTTTCCCTTACAGTGAATTTGCAACCATTTCAGTGGCCAAACATGCTCCAATATATCGTTGATGATCTACTTGTACAGTGCAGGAGTAGATCAGACAAAAGAGAATATGTTTTACAGAAAATCTTATGAAGAAATAAATAAAATATTTAATCTTTGCTATCAGAGTATCTCCAAAGACCTTTTTTTTTTTAAAAAAAACATACATACTTTTCAGAGTTTATGACCGATAGTTTACCAATTTTTGTACAAGATGAATGCAAGATATTACTCAAATATGATGGTACCCAGACAACCTTTAATTGATCATAAACTGAACATATTTCTATAAATCTATCTATCTTTGGTACTTTAGTATACGTTATAAAGTCCATTTAATAAAACAAAAGCATATTTACACATGCTGTAAAGGTAGCAGCTTTTGTTTTTATTTTACAAGCATTAAACATAAAATACCTGTCGAGTTTTGTTTATGCTCCAATTTTCATTAAAACCTTATCTAGACATTAATTGTGTTTATGTATTATATACATATAAGTGTATGTATGTGTAAGGTTGTAGCAACTCGATTCAATTTGGCTTTTTTATTTATTTATTCACAAAACAATAGTATATTCTAATGACATGGGATTGAATGAGTTTCTATCCAAGACACCAGACAAGTTCTTTATGAGTGGTTGTGTTTCTAAGGCTAAAAATGATAAAACGATGATATTATTATATATCAGGTACACACAGACAAATACACGTATGCATATATATACAGTGATATGTAAATTTCTACAAGTAGATAAGTACTGTAATGTGAACTGTCAAACTGCTACATAACACAAAAAGAGGTAAACCACTTGTTTTTAAGCATGTATGAAACCAAGGCTGGCTCTATAAATTATCTATTAAAACGACTGACGTTGTAAATACAGCTTAAGCAACCATGTTTGGGAGCAAGTAACATAGCAACAAAATACGTTTGATGGGAGCATAGGCACTATATATATGTATGTATGGCGATACTATCAAATCATAGTATTGGTATAGGCGCATGTACGTTAGAATACAAACTTTTAGTATTTGTTTCGAAACTTTTGGTGAAAAAGTTCGCTTTTGATTACACTTCTTTCGTTTATCTTTCTTTTTTTTTTAATGGTTGGTTACATACAAATTCATCCTTTCTTTTCAAAAGGTAAATAAAATAAATAGAAATAAAAAGAATAGTAAGAACACATGTGTTTGGTTGTTTGATCGAGTTTTCTTTAAATAAATCTAACAAATAGAAATAATTCACCGAGCACATTTATTGTAGCTGACATTGTTTAATACCAAAAAAATCAACACACACACAGACACAGACACACACTTACTCACACGTAAACATACATATAATCTCAGTCAATGAGTAATCATATATATATAAAAAGATTGAAACAAGATGAGCAAATTTCTATTAAAAAAAGGCATGAATTTCTTATCTATCCATTCAACGCAAGTGCATAAGTTTTATAGAGAGATGTCAACATAGCAAGCGCCTCTAAAAACAAAAAACCACTAAGGCCTGAATATCTGTATAAATACAGGTTGTTCAAAACCCATGAGATCTTGATATCTCTTTCCAACTTTCCATTTATTGTTATTATTCTTAATATTGATACTATTACACTTGATTACTTGAAATTTGTTATTTGTAATAATACAATATAATATAATACAATATAATATACTATAATCATCATGATTCCTGAACACACCGATATTCCTTACAAGATCAGCTCTGAAGGCTCTATCTTGGCCGAGTCTTACAAACCAAGACAATCAAGATGCTCCTTTTCGGTGTGTCTCAAGGTTGGTGCCCTCATACTTATTGCCGGCATAGTTCTCTCCTTGGCATTTTTACCGAGTTTGCTCAGTCGAATGGTTACTCCAGCCAGAGGAAAACGTCCTACCGCCCACCCCGGGAATCTTCCAGCAAACCACACCACAACTGTAGGCCTTGGACCTCTTGATCCTCGTTTGGTACGGTCTTTCTGGGGAGTAGATTACACACCACACGGTACACAACTTCAATTCGGATGTGGAGTAACACAAGAAGAAGTTATTCAAGACTTGCGGCTACTTTACCAAATCACTCCAAGAATCAGACTCTACGGCATGGACTGCAATCAGGCCGACTATGTGCTGAACGGAATGCGGATACTGAATATAAACATGGGTGTAATTCTCACCATCTGGGTTGACAGCAATCAAACCACTTATCAGCGTCAGTATGACACCTTTTGGCGTGTTCTAGAAACCTATGGTGGCGACAATATTATTGGAGTATCTATTGGAAATGAAGGTAAAGAAAAATAAATAAAGAAAAATCACAAACTCATAATATTAATATATATATATATATATATATATATTATTTCTTTCTACAGCCTTGTTCAGAAAAGAAGTCAGTGTGTCTACACTTGTAGCTTCCATCAGAGATGTCAAAAAGAAGATGATTGCTATGGGCTATCCCAAGATTCCAGTGTATACAAGTGACATTCGCGAACTTCCTAAACTTATGCCAGAACAAGACGCAGTTCTGGACAATGTACATCCTTTCTTTGCCGGTACCCTTCCTCAAGATGCCGCAAACTGGACATGGCACTATTTTTATGGCGTTGATCAATATCCAACCATCAAGCTTGCCGAGAAATTGAACCAGACACAAACAAAGCCAGCTATGATCAGTGAAATTGGATGGCCCACTTTCCCGGAGGACGGAAGTATTCAAGCCGCCATTCCATCTGTCGAGAACCAAAAGATTCTTCTGGACACATTCATCTGCCAGGCAAACCGCCGTGGAGTTCCTTACTTCTGGTTCGAGTTCAAAGATGAGCCATGGAAGCAAGACATGTTCAACGAAACACGCGAGTCGTTTTGGGGTATTTTTGACAAAGACAACAACCTAAAGGTCTCTAGTTTACCAAACTGCACACTGCCAGTATGGAAGAAGGGAGACTTGTTCATTCCTCAACCAAAGCCTCTTGACAGCTAGATTTACCAACTTGATACTTATTATCATTTCTTTTCTTTCTTTCTTTCTTTCTTTCTTTTATAATCATTTTTTTATTTATCTATCAACCTATACATATAGCACATTTTCTTCATATCAGCATTGCCTTTTAATTGGCCATAAAATAATAATAAAAGCAATGTATTTTTCTTTGAGAAATTGTCTCATTAAATTAGTGACAATTTGACAGGATCAAAACTAAAATTAAACCCAAAAAAAAGGTGCAATTATATTTGATGTTCAAGTGCAAAAACACTCCATATTTCTACTGATCGCTCTACATGCACACATATATCTTTCCTTCATTATTTTAAAGTGTTTTTTACTCTAATTACATTTTTAGCAAATACATAGATAAGAAACCCAACTTGCATGATCCCTTACATTGTAGTTTGAATCATGTGTAGAATACTACACCCTTCTGTATTGACCCATGTGTGGGTTTGTGAGTGTATGTGTGTAATTATGTGAGTCGCCGACTCAATGGAAATTGAAATACGCATATACTCAGAACACTGAAGTTTAATACAACTTCCGCCGAACAGGTCAATGACGTGAAGCAATGTGATGGCTACATGTAATATAAATAAAATAAAATAGGAAAAAATTGTTGCTATCGTAATCACATAACGTCAGAAATAAACACTTTAGAAATATGATATTTTATGACTGTTATATATTTATAAATACATATATATATAAATGTACTTCTTTATGGTGTACAACAACGAATATTTTCTTCATTTTTACATAGCTCACCGATATTCTTATATTGGTGAGTGAAAATTGAATTTAAAAAGAAGGTCACAAATAAGAGTCATGCCATGAAAAAAAAAAGACACCGACCGACTTCCATGCTGTTCGGATTTCTTCTATCTACTTTTTTGTATTGCTCTTTTTATCTTATATTCATGTCAGACGGAGAGTGGCACACCGTTCCCGCAAAGGGAAACCATCAAACACAAGCTTCTGTTTCGCAAGGACGCAGAAAGTCTAAGCAAAGAGGAAGAGCAGCGACAGGAGGCGGAGGTGGCGGCGGAGGAACGACAGTGCCTACAAACGCAAAGCGCTCTACACACACAAAACCAAAAGCAGAGAGTGGAACTTCTGCTGGTGGTGCTGGTACTGGTGCTAGTTCTGGTACTGGAGCTACTGGTCCCAAATCGCTCGAGAGACGTAAAAGTGTACCTGTAAAGGCCTCCACAACCGAAAAAACTGTTCACATAGAGCTCAGCAACCCATACCACCTTCCCGAAAACGACGAAACAGACGAAGAAGACGAAGAAGACGAGAGCCCTGATCCGATTGATATGCCTGTCCCACCCTACCATACTACAATCATCATATCATGTCCCTTTGACAAATGCCCATCCTCGGAACCGTTCACCGATACAACCTCCCTAGTATCGCACCTTCGCAAAGAGCATCACATTGTATTTAACAATTTACATCACATGTACATGGCCTTGGATCCATATCTGTCACAGTGGGCTAAGGAAATTCAATCAAAGTCACTTAAAGAGTATGGTCAGGAAGACAAGGAAGAGAAGGGAGGTAACCACAGATCAAGAACAGCGCTTGCATATATATAGACTTAGATAAATAGATGAGTAGAACTTGGTCATATACAAAAGGAAATGTATACATACATTTACTTACTTACTTGTATTGTATATACACAAAAGTTTATATTATTGATCCCGAACAGTGTGATTTGGATAAGAAGATCCGTGAAGAAATGCAAAGATCAAAATTGGTAAATGACATATATAGTTATTATCATTCTAATTAACTAACCAATCTATTATTCAATCACTGTATATACATTTACTAGAATGAAATTCTACAGACCCAGCAAACCGAGCGTGGTCAAGACTCAAAGCGTATCAGAAAGTGTTTATTCTGCAAGATTGTATGTGACAATAGGTAAATGGGATTGTTATTATCATTATTATTATTATTTTAAAAAAACCCCCAAGTACTATTTATTAATTTCTTGCATTAAAACTCATACACACAAATCCTCAAGACAAGCTTTGTTTAAACACATGTTTTCCGAGCACAATTTCAACATTGGTCTCCCTGACAACCTTGTTAATGTCAATGAATTCTTGGATATGTTGGAAAATAAACTTTCACAGTAAGTTTCAAATATTAACACATATATGCATATATATATATTTTATAGATAATAGAATGAGAGAAACAATCTATTAAATCAAATAATCATAATCATGATACTTAGTCTCCAATGTCTTTATTGCGAAAAGACTTTCACTAGCCCTGCTGTCCTCCGTAAGCACATGCGCAAGAAGAAGCATTTTAAGATCGCATCCAAGAACAGACAGTATGATAGATTCTATGTGATCAATTACCTCGAGCCTGGTAAAAACTGGGAGAATTTTGAGCACGACACATACGAGAGCGATGACGAAAAACGTGACGAGTAAGTATAGAATATTGTTCTTGTTATTAGTATTCTTTTTCTGGGAACGAAAAAAAAGGATGAAAAGGGAATACGTAAGATACAGAGTTGCAATAGGAAGGGGGGTTGTTGGTCTGTTGGTGAAGGCGGAGACAGGGTTTATGGATTTTGTACAATTTAAAAGATAAAAAAGAAAATCGATGAGAGAACTGTGATTATAACCATGCCTATATATAAATATATGTTTCTCTATGGATTTAAAGGTCTTGGGCAGACTGGGAAGAAGAAGAGTCTGAGCCTACAATGTGTCTATTCGATGAACAGGTTTTGCCCTCGCCGAAAGAAGCACTTGAGCACATGAAGCAAGCACACGGATTTGATTTGACTGCAATCAGAAAAGAAAAGGGTAAGTTCAATATACGTACGTACATATGTGTGTGTGTATAGAGAGATAGAGGGGAAGAAGTAAAAGAAAAATACAATAGCAAAGAGGTCTGACAAAAGAATATTTGTGATTATTATTACTAGGTTATGACTTTTATAAGACGATTGTATTGATAAACTACATTCGACATCAATCATCTCTTGCTACATGCTTTTCTTGTCATCAATCACTCCAAGACTTCTCTGACCTTGTATCACACATGACAGCCAAGGGTTGCCTCACGAAATTTGTAAGCGATGATGCCGATTTTTGGAAAGATCCAAAGTATGTATATATAAAAATAAACTCTGGAAAGATATACTAAATATTTGTGTGTTTTATAGGTATCTATTGCCTACTTATGACAATGACCCTTTGCTCACTGGATTTGGTGATGAGGAGAGTGATGTGGATGAAGATTTGGACATGCCTGATGATGAAGCCAATAAGAAATTCATGTCACTTGTAGTTACAGAGGCCCTTGAGGCTTCTGGAAAAACTAAAGCCAAAAAGGATGAACAGAAAAGTACAATTGCACAACGATAATGATAATAATGACAATAATAATAATAATAATACAATACAATAAAAGATAGTATAAGAAAAGAAGTGGTATTATATATATATTTTATAGAGTTACTTTATGGAGGATGCATAAATATATTCAGGTAAAAAAAGAGAGAGAAGAAATGTTGCCGGATTTTGACAAGTGGGACAAGGTCGAGAAAAGAGAGAGAGAGAGAGAGAGAGAGAGAGAGAGAGAGAGAGAGAGAGGAATGGGAAGAGGTGGGGGATAATAATGATAATAATACATATAGTCAATCACTTGGCAACTACAACGATAAGAGCCAGAACACATGCCACGACTGTAATAATAAGTAAGAGACAGCACATATTCTTTCTAGCACTCTTTTGATGGCGATTGGCTACAGTAAGCTCGTCGGCTGCCTGGCGTGTGTTCTGTGCAATATTGAGCACATTTCCATAAATACTTTCTAAAAAAGATATGTATGCAGCATATATCAGCCATTAATATACATACATACAACCAATTATATTTAATCTAGTTGCACCAACTTACGAATCCCGCTTTCTTGCTCGTTCACTAGCATGCCAAGATCACGAAAGATCTCATTGAGTTCAGTGATACCTTGCTCAATACCTTGGATTTCACCTTCCCGCTCAGAAATCAGCACCTCATTGTACTCAATTTCATTATCAAGTGTCTGTAACTGAAGGCGTCTTTGAGCATCATCCATTAACGGCTGAGACTCTTGTTCCATAATCTCCTCTCTAATTAACGCATAGTAGCAATGAAAAGGGAATAATAATAAGAATTAGTTGGAATGGCATATCCTTTTCTTTTTGTTCTTTAGTAACTTACGCGGCATTCGATTGGAGCATTGCAGTTGTAGCTTTTGCTTTGTCAATATATTCACGCTGTTTACTCGCGGAAATTCTTTGAATCTTTTGGAAATCTGCCAAAACCTTTTGAAAATCTTTGGAGAGTTTCTGCTGTTCCAGTTTACGTTGACGCTGAGCACACAGACGCATGCAAACACACACATACACACATAAGAAGAAGAAGAGAGGAGAAGACAAAATTTAGACTACTTTTATCACTCACACCAAGTTTGCTGTTCATTCATTCATTAATTTTTTGTTTTTGTTTTTATTACTTACAGCCTTTCGACTATCTCCAGACTGGTACTGAGAAAGACTCTTGATATCGTTGGTTGAGTCTTTGATGAGTTCTCGGGTAGATTCTGTAACCTCATGTCTAAAGTCAAAAGTTAACACAACAGATAATAATAATTATAATCATAATGTTAAATAACCAAATTTGCTTAATAAAAAAAAAAGAAAAGAAAAACTTACAGTTTATTTCTTATATCAGAGCTATCCTTTGGTGTTCCAAGAAAGTTGACTAGTCTTTCGATACTTGAGATATTTCCATTAATATGAAACACTTGCTGAGACACTTGTTGGGTGAGGGCTTTGTATTCCCTGTCGTCATCTTAAAAAATAAAATAAAACGTAAAGTACAAATTGTCATTCAATTGTTGTAAGATTGCGTTTCGTAATCACCATCTTTACCTCCAAGTAAACCTTCCGAATGACGAACTTGTCTGCCATTTCCTGCAGAGCCAAACCCTTGTTCCAAGTCATTAAAAGACATCTTATATAAGTATATCTGTCTTTTGGTGTTCTTTGGTTCTCTCTTTTTTTTTTAAAAAAAAAGGTTCGGATATCTCGGACTTTTTTTAATTTTTGGAAAGAAGCATAGACGTTCGGAAATAAGCTCCTCACGTCACAGTCATGTGATCCAGGTGACTCTACACAAGTGACTACTCCCTTTCAAAGTCATATTTTTTACTTTTTTCTTTGCTTCTTTACTTACATACATACATATATATTATATTATATTCTATTATATATATATATATATATACATATTCATATACATATTCTACTAGCACTGCTATACATACATACACACACACATACCGAAATAATAAATAATTAAAAGTTTACAATGGCGCCATCGATCCGACCATCCGATTTGAAGAATAAGCACAAGCGAGAAGATCTTTACCAGAAACAGAAATTGGAGAAGCAGAAAGCAAAATCATTGAGAAGAAAACAACTTGCAAAAGAAGAAGGAAAAAACCCAGAACTTAAAGAGGTGCGAAAAAAAGCAAAAAAAAGCAAACAAACAAACAAAAACTGATAATGCATTTTATTTTATTATTTAGAAACGTCTTCAAGAAAATGTTCCAAAAACCCTTGAGAATACCCGAGAGAACGATGAGACGATGGTAGAAAACGATGAGGAAGTAGCTCAGGATGAAGCCATGGATGAGTTGGCAAGTTATTTTACTGGAAAAGAATCCAAGGTTCTTGTTACATCAAGCAAGTCTCCTTCTCCCGTGAGTATATATATATATTTATATATATATGAATAACAAATAGAGAAATAGAGAGAAAGCAAGATTATTTTGTAAGGGAGACTGTGAATGGATCTTAATCTCTCTAAATATATAAACTTTGTTGTTTTGTTTTGGTTATAGGCATGTTATGATTTTTGTGCAGAGTTGGTTTCAATCTTTCCCAATGCCAAGTTTGGAAAACGTGGACCCAAGCACGAATTACGGCAGGTTATTGACGTCGCAAAAGAAAAGGAGTTTACAGATCTTTTGATTGTGAATGAAGACAGAAAAATACCAAGTAAGTTTATTGGATCCACGATTAATTAGAGATTACTGGTAATGGAATTGAAATTAAATGCTTATATTTGTGCCTGTCTCTTTGATTGTTATAGATGCCGTTACATTAATTCATCTTCCCGATGGTCCTACTGCATACTTCAAGTTGACAAGCTTTGTGCCTGCCAAGAAGCTTCCTGTAAGTAAAAAAAAAACATAATCATACTCATACTCATAATAAAATTAATAAATTGTTGTTTTTATCATTTTGTTATAGAACCATGGTCGAGTTACTGCCCACAACCCAGAAATTATCCTCAATAACTTCAACACTCGACTTGGCCACACTGTTGGCCGTATGTTCCAAGCATTGTTCCCACACGTTCCTGAATTCCAAGGCAGACAAGTCGTTACTTTCCACAACCAGCGTGATTTCATTTTTGTTCGCCGTCATCGTACGTATATGAATACATATATATATATTGTATAAATGCACAAAAAATACCATATTCATTCATTTATTCATTCGTACTAATTTCAAATATCTCTATAATTCAATTTAATATCTAGGCTATGTGTTTAGAAATGAAGAAAAGGTTGGCCTGCAGGAACTTGGTCCTAAATTTACTCTGAAACTTCGATGGTTGCAAAAGGGTGCTTATAAGCGCGACGGCGAATATGAATGGATGTTCAAGCCAGAGCTTGAGACCAGCCGTAAACGTTTCTTCCTTTAAACAGCAACAACAGCAACAACAATCAAAAAATAAAATCATCGACAACAAGAACAAAAAAATATATATATACATATACATACACAAGCATCACCTTTGAAGAAGAAGAAGAAGAAGAAGAAGAAAAAATTACAAAATTACTTCGCATAAACAATAGAAAACATCAAAATCAAATAAACGATCAATTTCAAATTTCCATTCAACAAAATAAATACAAAATCCGTGTAGAACACCAAAAAATGGGAAATTTAGCTTTATCTATGATTTGCTATTATTTTTTCTCTTTATATATATATATGTATAAGCTGTAAAGGTGCTTCTGCAGAAATAGACTTACATAGAACACATAGAGACAGATGTTTATCCCTTTAAGCTTCTTTTACTTCAGTACAGTCTTGAATATGTTTTATTTATTTATTTATGCGTAAAATATCCACTCAGTATTTCATTATCAAGCTGTTCAAATACAGACTGTAACTCTTGAAAGAATGAGAATTAGGTGTCTGGGGAGAGATAGATAAACACACAAAGTGTGAAGACAAAGTAGTAAGCCAATGCGTGCAATGAATATATTATGTTTTCTCAGGACACTAAGTTTTGCCCTGAAGGATTAGAAAGACACCAGGCCCCAGACATATAGCCACAACTGATTATTCCGGCTATATAAAAATGTCATACCCCACCGGGAAACGTCGTTCCCATAAGATTGCTGATTCAGAAATGAGAAAATCAAAACGTTTTTGAGATAATTTCAGGTTAAGTTTGAGAAACTTCTTTCAAGTATGTGATCCGTAATTTCCAAACAATTTTTTCTTTGTATTGTTTATTGATTGAACTGTCCACCCGAAGGCGTAATTTCCAAACAATGAAATTATGATAATTCTACAAGTTCATGCCCTCTCTATTTTTAAAAGATAGACTTTCTCAAATTTAACCCGAGACTATCCCAAATACGTTTTGATTTTCTCATTTTTGAATGCAAAACTTAGTATTACCATTTCTTTAGAGAGAGAAAAAGAGTGACCGCCTAATTTTTATGGGGAAATAATGAAGCATGGAAAATTGGACAAAAAAAAGAATCAAAAAAGTCACGTGCCTAACTTGTTTACATTTTTACCAGTAAAATTCTTACAAACTTTCACTGCTTAAAATTGTAACAAACTCAGCATATAAAATTGCTACAAACTTTTTTACTATAAAATTGTTACAGATCTCGCCTTTTACAGGATTTCTAACTCCGTTAACTTCATATAGAACGCCAAAAAGAAGAGAGAGCAAGTTTGATAAAAGGAAAAGAATGGAAGAAAATACCGAAAAATGTCCATTGTGCACAGACAAGCGAAAAAACTCTTCTCTTTATGACACATGGCTTCAGTGTGATGCCTGTTCGACATGGTATCATGCCGAATGTCTGGGTTTGTCTCTTGAAGAATGCAACATCATTGAACGTTACCATTGCTTAGGATGTACAGCTGCTTCTGGTCCAACTACATGTAATATTACCATCATTAAAAATTAATTTGAAAGTTTTTATTTTTTATTTTAATGATTCAAATGAATAAAGTAAATATATAAATAAAAAACTAAACATCAATTAAACGATAGACAAAAAGAAACCTCGAAAGACAAGTCGAAGTCATGCCCGTCTCAATTATGCAGATTTGAATGAAGGAAAGACCGGCGACGAAAAGATCTGGGGCAAGATATTAAGGGCAAAATCATTTGCAAATGATCCTTTTAAGCGCTACAAAGGAGACGAGGTCACAGTTGAACTTGCGCGAAAGACAGGAATGACAGAACCCTTTGTGATTGAAGATGTCGAATTTTTGGATATGAAAATGCCTGATAGTAGTATTACTGTCAATGATATTGCAAAAGCTGTTGGTAAAGATAACATATTATTATTACTATTACTATTATTAACGTCTGAATCGTTACTAGGTGAAGATCAACCAGTGGAAGTCATTGGTAAGAAAAGAGTTTTACACACACACATGCATATATATATATATATATTGTGGATATATTATTATTGCTATTTGGTTTTGAGAAAATAATAATGACTAAAAGAAAAATACAAAACATACTATGCTATATTTGACCCGTAGATGTTGGAACTCAATCTGAACAACCTGGTTGGACGGTTGGAAGATGGGCAGCTTATTACCACAGCCCTACAAGAGATAGGATAAGAAATGTCATCAGTCTTGAGATCAGTAACACTGAATTCGCCCGTGGAATTACACGACCAAAATTTGTTCGGTAAGGAATAAAAGTATAACGCATTATTACTTAATCAATTGACTGGTTTTGTTCTATACTGTTTTGCTTTGCTTTGATTTGTTTTAAATGATATTGACAATATATCTTTATATCTTTCGTGTGTATGTATATAGTGATATGGATTGGATTGATCACATGTGGCCAAGTGAATTGAAACCAAAAGAATACCCAAAGGTTCAGCTCTATTGTTTGATGGGAACCAAGGACTCTTACACAGACTTGTAAGTTAATTACATATCTTCTTTTATTTTTCTTTTCAATGTTAACTTATTACTATTACTATTATTATTATAACTATTGTTGTTTTTGGCATTATTACTATCACTATTATTACCTTTGCGGAATATTAGTCATATTGATTTTGGAGGAACTTCTGTAAATATCCTGATTCCAAAAAAAAACCTCAAATCCATACACAAAATTGCAAGACAAAGACAAAGACAAAAAGAAATTGGCTCAATTTTGTAACTAATCCTTTTTACATCTTTTTTTTTAACAAAACAATTTTTTCTTTCATAGGTATTTTATCACATAATCAGTGGTTCCAAAGTGTTTTATTTTATTGAACCTACATCAAAGAACCTCAAAAAATACCAAAAATGGAGCTCATCTCCAGATCAAAGTTCCACATTTCTTGGTGATCAAGTCAAGCAATGTTATGCAGTACATCTCAAGGCAGGAAATACAATGTACGTTTTTCTTTCTTTGAGTTTATATATATACAGCTCAAAATCTGATACTCACACTCACACTCACATATATATATATAAAGGATTATCCCAACTGGCTGGATTCATGCTGTCTACACTCCCGAAGATGCTATAGTCATTGGCGGAAACTTCTTGCATGGAATCAATATCACCACCCAACTGAAAATTTATGAAATTGAAGATGCGACAAATGTGCCACAAAAGTTCCGTTTCCCTTTTTATAAGCGTATCAATTGGTACGCTGCACACAATTATAACAAGACTCTTCAAGGTAAATTTTATAAAAAGAGAGAGAAAGAGAATAGATCCACATTTGTGTATGTGTAAGAGAAAGAGTATATATGTATAAAAAGTGAAGAAAAAACTTTTAAATATGCATGTGTATATATTTTTTTGTTAAAAATATCAAATAAGTAACCTTTGGCTTGAATTAAGATACTCCTGAAAAACTTTCTCCATTTGAGCTACAGGGTATCGCCAGCCTTGCTCAATTCTTGCAAGAAGATCTCAACAAACTACAAAAGACATCTAGTGCGACAAACGAACAACGCAAGGCTGTTAGGGCAGATATACCAGCCCTTATCTCTGATGGAGTTGAGCTAATTAGTAGCCTTATGAAAGGTCTTCAGAATGCTTTCCGTATTTTAACTCAGTCTACCATCACGGGCACGGGAAATGGAACTAGCGGTGGTGCTGGCACCGAGACAAAAGATTCAAAGGTTCTCAAAGTCAAACTCAAAGTAAATCCGGCCAACCCTAGTCCTTCAGTGTTAGAATCTTACCATAGTAAAAAGAGTGATCACAAAACAAAAAAGGCAACAAAAGCAACAAAAGCGAATAAGCAACATCAAAAGATAGTTTTGAAAGTCAAACCAAAGAAAGACAAAGTACAAGAGGAAGTGGATGAATCTATTGAGGAGAGCGACGAAGAGTACGTAGACAATGAGCTAGAGTTCTTTGGGGATCTCAAAGAAGAAGAAGAAGACGATGCTGATGAGGAAGAGGTACTAGAAAGCGGCGACGAGGAGTATGTGGAAAACTATAAGGATAGTCCCAAAACAAACGCACGAAAGAGAAAACAAACCGCCAATCCGTCAACTCCTCGAAAGCCAAGAAAGAATCCAATTCCCAAAAAAAGCAAAATCGAGGTCGAAGAAAGTAGCAGTGACGATGAGCTGGGCACACAAAAGTCTAACAGATCAGGCAGAGCAACGGATTCTTTCATGAGTGGACCAGGTGGGGGTTATGGAATACAAAGTAAAAAAACTCAAACATCGACCGTAAAGCAACGACTTCTTGAACGTATCGATAGAGTTAAACGTTAGTTTAGTCCGTATTTTTTTTTTATATCTTTCGACTATTTCTTTTCTTTTTTGTTTTTCTTTTGTTGTTGTCGTCATTGTTGATGTTGATGTTGATGTTGATGTTAATGATAATAATTTTAATTTGAATTCTACTGTTATTGTCATTGTCAAGTTTGATGTCTTTATTGTTGGTGAGTTAAAGTATATAAGCCTACGAAGAAGACGTTATTTATTATTTACAGTTTGGTGTGGATGGACTGAAAATTTCAAGCAAAGATCAAAATGAGCTTAGCCAATCAAATTAATTTCTAACTGTTTGTACCTTTTTTTTTAAAAAAATAAAATAAAAAATTAAACTTGCTTCAAATGCATTTTAGATTTAATTAACTCCCCATAGTACCGTTTCTTCCATCAAAAGCATAACCTTCTTTTCGATCAAATCGACAGTAGAAGAAGACTAGCTAATAAAAGTCGTTTAAACTTTCCTTGAATTTTTTAGTCTGTCCACACCAAATGTATTTTTGATTTACATTGTATTCTTGTATAGTTCTTAATATTGCTATGGATTTCATATATATATATAATAAAATCACAGTTATAGTTACAACTAAAATAAAAAGTCTATGTTACTTGAAGTAGTAATGATAATAATATCTACATAGATAATGTGAGGGTGTTGCATTGTATTGAACTCTTAATAATCTTTTAAGAATAGCAATCCTACAGTGCCGACATTTTCTGGCAGGACAAAACAATGTGTCCTGAAAAGAATATAGTATATTCAATTAGTAACACTAAACTTATACGTAGGTATAAAAAATAATAATCACTCACAAATAGACAAAATAAACAACCAGTTATACAGAAGATTATAAGGAGCCGTTGTCATCACAAACTTTGAGACGCAATTTATTGGTTATTTTACTATTTATTGGCCTTCTTACGTGTATCATGTATTTGTCTTTCTTTCACTTATTTTATCTATATTACGAGATAGTGGCCCACGTTTTGTCATTGGAAACAATCCAGGTATAAGCATTGACAGCCCTAATCGGTAAGTGATCCTTACTCACCTTTTATTTTTATCTTTAATTTTATTTCTTCAAAGCATAAAAGAAAATCTTGATATGAATATTTTGTATTCTTAGGGACCAGATAGAATTATTCTATGTCGGCAAAAAAAAACCCCCAATTTGTGGTCTGGTAGAATCAAAACGTCGTCTTCCATCCTGAAAATGTCGTCCCCCCCCCCCCCCCCCCCCCCCCCCCCCTAGGATTAGCGTACAATCGGTTATAGGCACATATAGTAAATTGAAATATCGAAACCGGTATTCCTTTTTTTGTTTTTCAGAATGGGCAAAATTTACCAGTTGCACTGTATATGTATTGATATATTTCTTTGATTTCGGAATTCTAAGTTTATCTATCTAGTGGTTATCAGAGAATGTGTATATGAAAATGTGTAACATATTTGAAGCTTGATTTGCATTTACATTTACATTTGGATTTGGATTTGGATTTGGATTTTATTTCTATATATATATATATATATATATTTCAGTCTTTCATTTATTATCATTGTATTGAATGAGGGAACATATATATGTATATACGTGAGTGTAAATGTAAATGTATGTTTGCACGTGCCAGTATATGAGTGAGTGAGTGAGTGAGTGAGTGAACGTGTGAATGTGTGAATGTGTGAAAGTGTGAATATATGAATGTGTGAATGTGTGAATGTGTGAATGTGTGAATGTGCGAATGTGCGAATGTGTGAATGTATGAGTTATGTATGTCCTTGTTTGTTTGTAGTTATGCCGCAAGAACGCAAAACAATCGTCTCATCTTTTTTTTTGTGTTTCTTTTTTGTATGTCATTTATTGGAAATCCTGATGAAGAATGAGTTGAATGAGACGTGCTGACATGCTTCTTTCCATGCCTTGGTTGTTGTAGTATTCTAAAGCAAGTTCGAGATGCTGTTGTGCTCTCTTTTTTACTGTCTCGTCTCTATCGTCAGCACACTCTTGTTCTATGTTTTTCTCAGTATTGAATATGTCGGCCATCGCGCGTATATATTGCTGTAATTCAGCCTCTTTCATATCTTTTTCAAGTCGTATAAGGTTCTCTAGTACACCCTTGAGCGTCTGTCTGTCTGTCATGGTTTCCCTGCCATTTGGAGTTTGATAATGAGGCGGATGATTTTGGTAGTTGACAGACAGACCGTTTCTTGAAGAAGGTACTCCAGCCGGTGGACTTTCTGATGTATGAGCTACAACCATTGTTTTTTCTGTTGTTGCCGTACTGGTTGTGTTAATTGTTGTGGCACTTGACCCTGCTCCTGCTCCTACTCCAGCCCCGGCCCCAACCCCAGCCGCTGTCGATGATACTATAGGTATTGCAGGAACTGGTAATCTTGTTGTTGTTGTTGTTGTTGATGATGATGCTCTTGTTGTTGATGGTGTTACTGGTGTTGTTATAGTGGTAGAGTGTGGTAACGTTGCTGATGGTTCTACGGCTTTTGTGGGTACTGCCAGGGACATCGTTACGTCTGTTACGGACGATCGGTTCTCATGGCTTGTTACGTCTGAAGGAAGTGCTGATGATGATGGTGATGACATAGACATGAAGAGAACAGAGTGAGAATTAAGATCACATTCCGTATCATTATCAATATCATTATCAATATCATTATCATTATCATTATTAATATTATTATTATTGTCAGATCGAATATCTTGTTCTACCATACGTTCAAGGGTTTGAATTGTCTTCCGCGCAGTCTGGTTCAAGTCAGTCAAGGTACGATGTGCATCTGGCGACTGTGGATCGGGTTGGTAAACAGAAACGTCTTCCATTGAATCATTATCTGAGCTATCTTGACCTTCTGAGATATCGTCTGGTCTGTAAGCGAGTCCTCTCATGTTTGAAGAAGAAGCCGAAGTAACAAAAACGGGTGAAGAAGAAGAAGAAGATTCGGAAGCAGTATGTCCAGAACCAGTACCAGTACCGGTAGAAGTAGAAGTAGCGCCACCACCACTAGTTTGAGAGGGTAATTGTGCAGCAGGGAATACATTCTGATACTTTTGTACAGCCGAGCGATAGGCCCATTGTTCGTCAGACAAATCAGGTCGCTGAGAGAGTTTTCTGACAGAAAATGCCTGTTGGGTGCCTACCATATAACGTTGTTTGAATTTAGCCAGCCAAGAAGTGGATGCCTTGAATTCATCTGCTCCCATGACTGTAAACGATTGTGCGACTTCTCTAGCTTTGTCCTGTATCATCTGGTCAGTTACAGCCGTTTGCTGCTGTGCCTCTTCCAACCATATCATCACCGCATTCTCCACCAGGGGATATCTCGAGCTCCGTTGTCTTAGCCGCTTGGCGACTGCAGCATGCGGATCAATAGCAAGCCATCTATCTTTGCCTTTGATAATCTACATTGATGATGTGAGTAAATAATAACGTGTAGAAGGTAGCGTACATATGTAGCAATGGTTCTCTTATAATATATATATATGTGTGTGTGTGTGTGTGTGTGTGTGTGTATGTATGTTACAATGTTTGTAGATCACGTCACTATATCAATTCCTATTCCTATTCTTATATTTATTTTTTTATCTTTATTTATTTATTTATTTTACCTTTGCTACAGTCGTACGCTTACAACCATACTTTTTGGCAAGCTCTTCTTGAGTCCACTTTGGGTTCTGTTCGTGGTCTTCACAAATATTCCGCTTGGTCTCCGCTGATAAACTTGTACGAGATTTTGCACCAACTGTGTTGACAGACGAAGCACCTCTGGTACGTCCTGCTCTGCCTGCAACTCGGAAAACGTGAATACTACTTCCTTGACTGGTAGATTCCATGGTTGGATGATGTTTATAAGACTCTTCCGCTTTTCTTCAAATCGGTTTAAATGATCTCGCAAGATGATCGATTGTGTTGAGAAATAAATAAATATATGTATATGTATATGTATATATTCTACAAAAATAAAATATAATAAAATATAATAAAATAAAATAAAAAAAAGTAAAGTAAAATAAAATAAAATATATAATATAATATAATAAAAAAAAGGGACGGACAGACAGACGGACGGAGTAGTTTGTTCTTATGTGAGGTGGGTGATAGTAAAGAAGCCGTGACGATATCGAATAAAAATTTGTTAAAAGGAAGGGGGGGGGGACGGTGTAGAGAGAGAGGGGGGAGGGGGGGGGGTGGACCCCACAACAATATTATTTCCTTTTTTAATTATTTAATGCAACGTCACTAATAAATGTCTAATTTGTTTTTTTTTATATGTAATCTCCTTATTATATACTTTTTTACGACTTTTTTTTATATTGGAGTGAAACTTGCGTTCTACTAAAGTTTGAAATTTGCGGTGTATTTTACCACCATAAAAGAAAAAAAGCGACTCGTAGGCATTTTTTACAAGATTTTGTGGAGTTTAAGGGTCGTACAGCGAGACACACTATATAAGGTGCACAACTCGAGGATCTAAGGCGCATTTTTGGGATAAAATATTATTATTATTTTTTCGGTTTTTCATATTTAAACAAAAAGTTGAGCATGCATTGTAAAAAAACAAAAAAAAGGGAATAGGGCTAGAATTTTAATTATGATTCTTAATAGCCTAAGAATACTTTTATGTGCTGTTTATCTGAAAAGAAGATCCATTCATAACGGTTAGTAACTCTTAAAAATGCACCTTTTTTTCGAGTTGCGCGCTTTACAAATATGTTTTACTGTATTTCTCATTTTTATTTTTATGTTTCAATGTTTATTGTTTTAGACAAATATCGTTGTTATCCTACTAAGCTAAGTAAACAGTTTCTTTGATCCTGCAATGTCATCTTGCCAATAGAATTCTTCTTCCTTTCCAGAGATGATTCTCAAATTAACCTTGAACATATCTGCTGTACTAGCGGCTTTTCCGGTGTCATCTGTATGGTTTTCCTGGATAACTGGGTGATTTTCAAAGTACTTGACGAGTTGTTGCGCATCTTCTGGTGAGCTTAGACGAGCATGACACTAGACAGATACAAACAAAGACAAAAAGAAAAAGAAAAATAATAGGTACAAGAAACTCATTAACACAAAGGTTCTCTCAAAACACATTCATTAATTTCTTTTGTTCATTCATGTGTATTACATAGTCAAGGCCTTTCTTTCGCCCAATGTAAGGAACCAATAGACCGGATTTCTCAAGTAGTTTCTTTTGACCGCAGAAATAAATAAATAATCATAATAATACAAAAAATGAGACAAGTCTGTAACAAATACGCTGTGCCAACACTAATCATACATTATATCCATATATACGACTTACAGAAATAACAGTCTTTGAACTCTTTGGGTGTATGTTGCCAACATAGACAATAATACCCTTTGTGTATTCCATCGTTTCTGGTAATTCTTCCCCCTTCTTCTTCTTTTGTTGCTGTGGTTCAGGTCCTGGGATTTCTTCAGCAGTGTTTGGTAAAGATGCGTAATACTTGCTCCATTGATCTCTTGTATAAGCTGCCCGGGCTGCTTGTACCTCAAGATACTCTTCCTTTAATTTATTCCAGTCGGACCTATAGGATTTTGTTATTATTACTAATGTAATTTTTATTGTTTTTTTTTTTTGCAAAAAAATGGGGGACTCACTTTGACATTACTCTTAAGCTCAACTTGTTTGCCTGTTCTATAACATTCTCGTTGCTATTTTTATCACCATCCTCAACATTGTTTTCCCCTTTTTTTTCGTTTGTTTTAACGATATTTGACTGGTCTTCTGAACAAAGCGCGCTGGTATTGAAACGGTTTAATAGTCGTACTGCCTTGTTTACGTTATCACGATCGTCAAACTCTACAAAGCAAAATCCATAGAAGCCACTACAACCCTGCGTATTTTTTGGAATTCGCACAAAGGACACATGCCCAATAAGAGATCCAAATAACTCTTTGATGGCTTGTTCGGTGTGATATGGCTTCTGGAGGCCTTCCTGAGCACATTATTTTTGTATTGGTTTAATATTTATACATTTATACATACATATACATATGTTTGTATTATCATTAACATTTATTTACGCTCCAGAAAATAATAGTAATACCAATAACAATAATAATCAATTATCAACTTGCCACATAAATAGACCAGTCATCCTGTTCCTCTTTTTTATTGAGAACAAATGGTTTGATACGCCCAATAGATTCTCCACTTGTATCCAGCTATGAAAGTGTGCATACAGTGCATACAGTACATACAGTATGTTTGTTGTGTGTAATGTAATATAGTGTATTAGATTACACATCAAATATTGGGCTACCTACTTTGGAACCCGTACATCTTCTTTCTATCTTTATTTCCATCTCTATCTATATTCTAAGTTTTTTTTTGTTTTGAAAAATAACCTTTAGTTTCGAGAGTGAATGATTTACTGCAGCATGTTTAATGTCTTGTGCAGTTGCATTAAGTTTCTTAAAACGAGATAGTGTCTGCAGCGAGTTAAACGAGACAACTACAAGAAACAATTCGCGTTTTTAGGATGAGGAATCTGCTATTATTGATCCTTCCTTTATTTCTCTACTACTATTACTATTACTACTATTACTACTAATACTACTATTACTCCTTCTTTCTTACAGCCATCAGGATCATTGTTAATCTTGCTTTGCAAAACTTTATCCCACAAAAGATTGGCATCACTAAAATAAGTCTCTAGAATATTGGCTAATTTTCGATCGTCTGACATGATGTTGATTGCTGAATACACCTTATTTTCTTCTTTTTCTTTTGGTCAAGCTTCCTTTCCTTGACTTGAAGTTTTATAATATATATATATATATGTATTGTATTGTATTGTATTATATCATTTTATTTTGTTCTTTGTTGCCTTTAATAATCTACAAAACCAAGTGACTGCTAGTCAGGAACATCTCTACCTCCATCACTCTACCTTAATCTATCCATCTATACTTTTTCACCTTATTTACACATTACTCTTACAAACAGTAATAATAAAATAGAAGAAACAGCTGAACCTCCAACTTCCCCTTTCTCTTTCTCTCCAATAAAATTTTAGATTAGTACTCAACTATATACATATATTTATTTCAAAAAATGTCTGCCGAACATCCTGAAACAAACCCTACCAAGTTACTTGTACCTCTGCACGTTAAATACATCCAATCTCTAGATACTCGAAAGGAAGACCTTGAGTATTGGCTGACAGAACATCTTCGTCTTAACGGTATTTATTGGGGACTCACCGCATTAGACCTGATGAACAATGTGGATGCTCTTGCCAAAAAAGATGTGATTGCCTATGTACGCGGACTTCAGCACTCCAATGGTGGATTTGGAGGTCATGTTGACCACGACCCACATTTGATATATACTCTGTCAGCAATTCAAATTCTGATTATTCATGATGCAATTAATGAGATTGATGTTGCCAAAGCAACTGAATGTAAGAAATCCAAACTAAGAAAGAAAGAAAGAACGAAACGCATATACATACATCTAAATACCTAAATACTGTTTCTGTTTCTGTTTTCTTATTATATTTCTGTAGATATTGCCAGTAAACAACAGATAGACGGGTCATTCTGTGGTGATTCTTGGGGCGAAGTAGACTCGCGATTTTCATATATCGCTCTTTCTTCTTTGTCTCTATTGGGCCGTTTGGATGCTATTGACGTAGACAAAGCAGTAGAGTGGATCTTGAGATGTAAAAACTACGACGGAGGATTCGGTAATCAGCCAGGAAGCGAGTCCCATGCTGGCCAGATCTTTTGTTGTGTAGCCGCACTAGCAATTGCTGATGCTCTTCACCACGTCGACATTGATCTGCTCAGCTGGTGGTTATGCGAGCGCCAACTAAAGAACGGCGGACTTAATGGAAGACCAGAGAAACTTGAAGATGTAGGTCAATGCTTTTGGTTATTATTATTATTATTATTATTATTATTACTATTTTGGTACAAATGAGAAAATGAAAGAAAATGGAAATGGAAATGGAAAGTGAAATATGTTGATGATGAGATTTAGCGAGTTAAAAAGAGAGAAAAGTAAGCAAGCTTCTTACAAGAAAAATGGGGACATTCTTTCATTACAGGTTTGCTATTCATGGTGGGTTCTTTCTTCACTTTCTATACTTGGACGACTACATTGGATTGCAAAAGACAAATTGATAGCCTTTATTCTATCAGCACAGGTAAAAAAAAAAATAGCGATAATATAGATGTACATGCGTGTGTGTGCATAGAAGTTAACGATAAAGAGAGAGAGAAGTGTCTAAGAATCAAAAGAAATAAAACATAAATTTAAACAAAAAGGATCCTGAGAATGGTGGTATTTCCGATCGTCCTGGAGATATGGTTGACGTGTTTCACACCTTATTTGGTGTAACTGGTCTGTCTTTACTCGGTTATCCAGGTCTCAAAGAGGTTGATCCAGTCTATTGTTTACCCAAATATGTTGTCCAACGCTTAGGTTTAGCTCAAAAGTACCACATTTGATTTTCATTTGTAATTTGTAATTTGTAATTTAAATACTCCTTTATTTTAAATAAATGAATAATTAAAAAGAAAACAAAGAATATTCCTATATTAATTAATTCAATGCCTACTACTACTATTACTACTCCTACTACTACGATTGTGGTTATCATTAGAAATTAAGAATATATATAAATATAAAGCTTAATGTATTAATAATGAGTATTTATTATAATTATAATTTTTCCTTGTGCATACATTTACTAATGTTTTTCTAGTGCTCTCATAGAATTTATAACCAATTCAAAGTAGTTTTATACTGGAATGGAATGATGCGCAATTGGTTATGTATTATTATATCAAGGCAATTCAAGGCAAGGTATGGCGGTTGATTAACAGAATAATAAAAAGAAAAATTCTTATTTTACCATTACTTTACAATTAATACAGTACAGGTAAAAGAAATATTTTTCAGCGTTGTACTCGAAAGAAAATGGTTCATGTAATTAGTGAAAGAAAGAAAGAAAGAAAGAATTATTAAGCAACCAAAAAAAAAAAAGATTTACAAGCGTCTTTTGATTAAGCATTCTGTTTGCGGTGATTCAAAAGTGTATATAGAAAAATAAAGAAAAAAAAAGAGGGTCAAAATTGTTAAAATCCGGGGAGGGTGACTGGTAGATTATAATCCGGACCGGACTAATCTTGCCTCCGCTTGTGGCAGCGCAACGGGGCAGTCTGATGAAGAGGGAAGCAAGGCCATATCATCAAGTTCCTTCCTTTCCATTTGCAACACGTACGTAGCCAGTACCACTTACAATAGTAATAGCAAAACAGTGATGGAAACCAATTATATATATATATATACATATGTATCTATAAAGTAAAAAGGACATGGCAAAACAGAAGAAGAACAAAGGATGGATGGACATATCTATCGATCTATCAATCGATGGATACGGTCATATCTATTGTGTCTATTTTTTTTCGTTCTTTTGGCATGTCTTTTTAAAAAAAAAAACACTTCTTTTCATGGCATCACCAACACAACATGACGCCTTACAAACACCAACAACAGAATAAACAAAACAAAGACCAAGCTCACTTACACACCGTTGATTTTTTTCTTTTTTCTTCTGCTTCCTATTTATCTCAATCGTTCTTCTCTGTCGTATTACCATACTCTCTTCTTAAACAACAACGAAATCCATACGTCTACAATTCAACCAGATAGTCAACATGGCTTCTAACAAGATTGCAAAGCCCGCCGGCGCCGCTCCCTCCGATGAGTTTGAGCTTTCCGTTGCCCAGGCCCTCGTTGACTTGCAGAACAATGTTCCCGAGTTGAAGAAGGACTTGAAGGCACTCCAGATCAGTGGTGCCAAGGAGGTAATAATCAATTACTTTACAAAAAATATACGATTGACAGCACATATATAAAAATTCTTAAAAAGAAGAGCGATACTCTTAAAAGATATTAGTTTAACATATTTTGTTCTTGTGTTTTGCCAGATCGAGATTGGTGGTGGAAAGAAGGCTATCGTTGTCTTTGTCCCCGTTCCTTCCCAGAAGGCCTTCAACAAGATCCAGGCTAGACTCACCCGTGAGCTCGAGAAGAAGTTTTCTGACCGCCACGTTGTCTTCATCGCCCAGCGTCGTATCTTGAAGACCCCCACTCGTCGCGAGAACCCTAAGCAGCCCCGCCCCCGTTCCCGTACCTTGACTGCCGTCCACGAGGCTATCCTCGAGGATCTCGTCTACCCCACCGAGATTGTTGGCAAGCGTACCCGCGTTGCTGTTGACGGTTCCAAGACCATCAAGGTGTAAGTGTTATTTTTTTGTAATTTTTCTTTTTTTCTTTTTGGAATACCAAAAGAAACATTCGGGTATTTGGTGATGGTATATATTCTTTCTTAACATCGTTAAGATGAGGAGGCTATGTTAATTATGGAGAAAAAAGGGCGATTTTATTCTAATATTATTATGCTTACAAAATTTTGTTTTGCTTCTTAAAAATCCTTAGCTTCCTTGATACCAAGGATGCCACCTCCCTTGAGTACAAGCTCGACACTTTCTCTGCTGTCTACAAGAAGCTCACCGGCAAGGATGTTGTCTTTGAGTTCCCTGCCAATGTTGACTTGTTTTAAAAAAGCACCCTCACAATTCATTACAAACAACCCATAAAATATAATTAAAATGTGCCCTGCATCTTGCTGATGATCCAATAGAAAAAATTGGGATCGTTTGGTTTGAATTGGATTGAGTTGAGTTGAACAATATGTGGTTATTGTTGTTTTGATAGGTTATGACATTTTAAGAAACACTACAATTTGTCGTGGCTGGGGATTTGATTGTAAATATTAGTTTAGCTGTAAGGAATATCGACAGTATTAAAAGGTAAAAGAAAGGACTCATGTTATCGGGAGACATGTATTGGGAGTTTTTTTTTTTAAAAAAAATTAAATGTTAATATGCAATCGGTATATTTATATAAATCACAACTATAAATGTTTCAATTGACTTTGTCACGGTTTTTTTTTTCTATCTCTACAAAGCAAGAAACTGAATAAAATGAATAGAAATAAACCCTTCGTATAATAAAAAGTATTGTATAACTTTATGAAGCATATCTTAAACATATCCCATTTTCTTCTCTCTTGTGCTTATCCTGTACACATTAGTATCGGATATTTTGGGGGGTTTTTTTTATATATTATTCTGGTTATGGACAAAAATTTAAGTCAATTATCATAATGATGATTGTCCTCATACTCTTCAAAAGTGGGATTATCAGATAAATTTTGAAAATTAAAGAAGCTAAGAATATTCAAAAAGAAGTGAATTATGAATATTATTCTGTTGATATTTGTAGAATAAGTTATGGTATACTGTAAGTTAGTGTAGTGTAGTGTAATATAATATAATATAGGACAGCGTTGATTTAATTATTATTATTATTATTTTAAAAAAAAACCATTCGCTTCGTTTTATATGTAATTTTCAGGATTAGAAAAATTAATGAAAAATCATCTCAGGGGAAGATGCATGTCTGTATTAAGAAAGCGATTTTATATTGCGATATACTCGATTCTTTTTTTCTTTCTCTCTTGCATAATCATTTATACCGGTTTTGTTAACACAAAAAAGATAGATAAATAGATATATAAAATAATAAGCATAAATTACATAAATTTTGTCCACAAAGGAGCATCTCAATTGGTCAAGGATATATATTTTCCTGAATTCAGAACTGGTATAGTTGTGAAACTCTTGCCGATTGAATGTTGCTGGGGAGTGGAGTGGTCATATTTTTAGTATTCATAAATGGGTTAAGGTCGTTTTCTTGGTTGATTCTTTTGTGAAATCAGTTGCAATCTCCACCAAGTGCTTTATGCATACAAGCACGACTAACAACAATCTCGAGGGCTTACATTAAAGTACTTCTTTAACATAATTGAGATGCATATATGCTCCAATATAGAACTTTGTTCAAGACAACTAAAACTACACGAGTTGATTCAATTGTTTTAGATATAAAAAAAAAGAAATGTGAGCATAACAGCAAACATCAAAAACTTGAGCATTGGTTGGACTATTGTTAAAAAAGATACAAATGTTAACACTGAAATACTACAGATTTCTTGGTTTGGTATTATCCGTGTTTCATTTCAATGGAGAATGTCCGATATCAAGTATATGCTTTTGCTGGTTATTTGATCAATGTGTGCTCTCAATATGCGTAAATCATATCATATTAGCTATATTTAGTTCCTTCCTTCTTTGCTTCCATAGGAGAGCAAATTATATTTACAGCTATATTGCTTTATATCTGTTGATTTCAATTTGTATCTGGCTATTTCGATTTTCGGTTAGGAGTTGGGTGGAGAAAATAGGTTACTCTTGCATATAAATGTTAGGACATTGGCAAAAGAGGCCCCGGAGCGTTCAACATATAGGAGTGATAGTGATATTTTGTATCAAGCATGGTCAAAATCAACAGTTGATTTGTATGTAAATCATTGTGACTTAAGTACAGTGATTGCTTCAACGGGAGCCACTGGAAATTGAGTATTAGTTAGATGTATTTAACTTTTTATATATCTGCGAATTACGGTACAAGGGGTTCTATCATTGTTTGATCATCAATATCCCAAGTCTACATAGATTCTTTTCACTGTCTCTTAACTCGCTTCTCACTTGTTTCATCATCATATTTAATCGGTAATCTTAATGGCTTTGTTAAAAAGGAAGATTGTATGTCTCAAAATTAGCACTCTTGGATACAAGTTTCTGGCCATAATCAATCCTCTTCAAGATTCTAATTAAGCCATTCACATGCCCATTTTTTGCATCTATGTTTGCATTCCTCATATATTTTCTACTATTATTTAATAAAAGTCTTTTTATCAGCATTTGGACATCGGGTTGCTTTTTATGATAACTGGCAGAATATACAAGACTCTGAATAACAGTGCTACCCTCGCAATGTCCAGTCACTTGGTCAAAGGATTTGGGAATTTGACCTTCAATATTCAAGCTTGTAAGAATATGCCAATTTGTCTGCGGACTATATTTATTTGTATTAAGTAGATATATTGTTTTTCTTGAGTTACAAGCATGCACTAGTGCTAAAAAAGTGGCGCCATACTACCACTTTGGTAACATAACTGCCATTTCTTACAAGCTTAAAAAATGGCAGTTATGAATCTGTATTGCGCGATCAGAGGCAAAGTTCCCATTTTTTTTACTACACCCTTTCTTTTGCTTTATTGTATTCAATACTAGTACATTCTTTCGCTTTTCATTTGCCGTATTAAAAGAACCGTGTATTGTTTATTGAATTGAATCCAATTGAATTTTTGTTCTAATTAATAATTCATTATATGAAAAATATTATTGCTAAAAAAGAACGGTATGGTTTTACTACTGCAAGTGTACAAAGTAAAATACTTTTATTCCAATTGTATCACTTATGTTTTGACAATTTGATGTAGCCTAGACGGCCTGTATAATTTCTTACCAGTTTCTTCGGAATATACCGATGATAGAGAAAAAACAAGGAAATAAAAATATCATATTATAATGCTTACCTTTGTATAATATGTTTGCTAGTTCAGTACAGCAAGTGTTTTCCTTAAAAATATATATATTAAAAAAGAGTATTAATATGTAAGCTTTATATATCATTAAAGTATGTCAGAAAATCCACAAGAAAGGCAAAAAGAAAATGTGAGTACCATTCAAAGTTATTACCAAAGAAAAGCCTGAAAAATATTCAAGCTATATAACACGAAGCCAATTTTGATTTAGTTGGCGACAGCTGAATAAGCATCGCTTTATAAACACAATATGTCTATTCTGTCAAAATACTTACATATAAAAGAGCGATTTCCGGTTATGGCATAAAAGTACAAGAATGATAGTATTTTATTTTTTCGTTTTTTTTTAAAAAAAGGCTTTGATCTGTTTCATTCAAAAATCGATTGCAACGAGACTGCAGAAGTTGTACATTAATTGACAATTCTGATTATAATAAAAGTACCAATCACATATTAAAACAAGGCACTGAATCTTTCGTTCAAAAAGAAAAGAGAAAAAATATGTATAAAAAACGTATTAAAGATAAGCTAAAAAACCTTTTGAACCAATCAAAGCCTATGAACTAAGATGTTTGGGGTCTTTTTCGAGCTATTTCAATGCTCATTTCTGGCAGACGAGAACTATATAGAGGGAAAAAAAGCTTTCAAAAGCAGCAGCAACAATTGTAACCTACTGTAAATATATTATGATAGGTAAGTCTACACCATTAGTTTCTAACCTATTGCCAGAAAAAAGCGAATAATCGTTTGTATCTTGCTTTTATTTACATCCCAGTTGTAGCTGACATGGCGGACTTTGGCTGACATAACAGTTTATTTGGTTGTCAAATCTGTGATACAAAGGATAAAATCCCTTATAACATAAGCCATGGTACTTACTTAGAAGACACTAATGCTCGTTTATTACCTTTAGAAAACTTTAAAGTGTGCAACCCAGTAAGTAACCAAATTCTCAAAATACAGCACATCTTTGTACTAAATAATTCTTTATAATATATTAAAAACATTCACCAACCCAGTGTCTTCCGTGAGCTACTGTTCTTCTCTGGATATCCGTTGTTGTTTTAAATGAACTCCATTTAATTGCAAAAGGTATCAGAAAAAACATCTATGAGTTAATTACTATAACCTGCAAAGAATAAAACAAATGATATTATATCAGCCCAAACAATACCCTCAACATCATCGAATAATACTTCCATATTCCAAGACAGTTATGATAATGTACTTCCAAAAATTGGTAATACTCGTGCCTTTGATTGGATTGACTCCCTTTTGTATCTCCTCACGGCATTGGTCGTACCTTACTTGCCAAACAGTCCTGTCGAAATTGATCTCTTATCACTCATAAACGGTTGTGCGCTTGCCTTATTATGGTCTTTGAATGCCGCAGTTGCCAAGCAAGGTAGAAACGTAAGTCATAATGCACTTCACATTATATCATTACAGACGCAGCTTACTATTAGCTTATTTTTCTTTAAAAAAAAAAGACAATTAAAACTCTGGCACACACTTCCATACCAACAAGCTTAGAACAATACCTTATCTCACAGTGTTTTCGGCCGAGTACAGCATTATGTGATCCATAAACCCTTCATTATCAAACGGAAATACCTCTAATATGTAACTCCAATTGACCCACGAATATAGCAATTGGTGTGTACTTAAAGCTAATAAAGTCCAAGTGTAAGTGTGGCCAAAATGCTAGTTTTCTTGTTGAACATTTTGCAATATATAACTGTTAGCACAGCAATCAGTGTCCACGAAGAAATAAATCTCATTCAAACCGAGACATATGGTAGAGAAAGTTATATGAATATTCCTGATGATCATAACGATGCGCAGTTGTGGGGGCCGTTTTATGGATTTGTTAATTCGAAGGATAATTTAGTGAAAGGTGTAAGCGATCCTAGTGTGAAGAATGCCTTAACAAGGTATTATACAAAAAATTGAAGCTTGGCCGGTTATGAACTTGCTGATTCCACTATTGTTGTTACTGCTCGTTTATGGATGATCTCGAACTTGTACTCCTTGTGTATGTATCGAAGAAGGTGAAACGAGAGTAGTCGTGGCAACTACTACGTAATGTTAACTTGTCTTTACAGAAAGTAAGTATAATATTACTTAGTATACAAATAAAAGTTGCTTATTTTTTATATTTACCTTAGAAATCGTAATACAACTGTGCACATCTGGCTCGCTGATACGGTTCAATTCTACTTCAAGCATAAAAATCCTCATGGTATTCTACACTTCATTGCGTTTGTTGATGTCATGAAGGAACATGACGTGATCGGCCACGACTCGTTTGTATATTGACAAACAGCGGTCACCTGGTGACAACACACCAGGCCATCAAACACAACCAACATGTGCAGCCATAAGTGTAAACGGCAATTGGCACTAAGTTAGACTAATTTAGTACCTACCAAATGGAAATCAGTTCTATGTAACTGTGCTTTACTACATCTTCTGCAACAATAGGTGTCTTACTAAAGACAGTATTTTCTTTATTCCCTAGATCCCATATTCTTTTTTTCTACATGCCTTATATATTTCTTTAAAAAAATTCTCTCTGTGTCCTATATTCGTTTTCTTCTCTACATACTTTATTTTTTTTTTTCAATCTCTAAATGTGCTACATGTCATTAGGAGACTTAAATTAAACAAAATTGTTAATTCAACTAGATGAAAATACACCACGGGAGATTTTCGATATCAAATTTGGAAATATTTTACTCACATACATTTTGATTGGTCTATATAACCCAGATTAATCGGGATATCGAATTTGACCCATTTTATGAGACTTGTCAACTACATAAGGCAATTTTAAAAGGGCAAGTATCCATAAATGGACCCTCTCAATATTTTGGCAAAACCGAAAAATGACTTGGTGAAAATTACAATTTGTTTTTATTGAATAATTTTTTTTATTAATAAAGATAAAAAAAAAATCAATATTGTCGATTCGAAAACAAGGAAACAAAGTGTGGTATTTCAGGTACGAAACAATAGAAAAATAAAATATTTGAGAATAGAGACGTATAGAAATACTTTGAGACTGTATATAAGTTCTCTTTATTCATAAATAAAAAGTGTCCCTTTTTATAAGAAAACACAATCTGCTCTTGTCATTACGTCTTAGTTTCTTAAGGCTTTCTTCCTTTACTATATTTGGTTATTAGAGTGTATTTACTGCTTAACTAGTGTCGGTGTTACAATTATGACATCAAGTCCTAAATCGTACTTCTTTAGCTCTTAGCTATTCTTTTCTCTTTTATACTAGAGCTTTAAGACTTCCTACTAAATTAGCTCCATATCGATCTGACACAGTTTACCCGGCAGTATGATATAATTATCTTAACAATCTTTAAGATATTATCTACAGTACTAACTGTAATAATTATTGGGCTGATTACTTAATCGTTTATATATATTTTATACTGACAAGATGATAGCTACTACGCTATCCCAATATGAATATGTTCTTATATGTGATAAATCCAACATCCGAGTGTCTGGATCACCACACAAAGAACCAGTAGGAGCCAAATTTACTGAGATTGATGACAAGCTTGTTGTTAAATTCTGTGTGCATATCAAGCTTACATACAATCTTCAGCTGATCAAGTGGAGTAGATGCATCATTGGAAACCTTTTGCGCGAGGAGGTAGTTGTTAACTTGAGCGTGGGGACTACTCTCAACTCGATAGTGTTCTACTCTCAAAGAGGAGACCTTTCCAATAAATGGATGGGCATGTTGGTCTCTACTCTCCTTGAGCATGAACACCACAAAGGTATTGTCACAGAGTGCTTTTGCTGTAATGTCATCAGTGTCGTTATTATCAGCAAAGTCTCTTGATCCACTAAACAGGATATTCTTAACATTGTCGTTAAAGTTTTCTTTAAGAAATTCTGCCGTGGAATTACCATACTTCTCTCTCATTTTGTCTTTGCTCACCCATGAACTACCATCAATGATGTGTCTCATTGCAGATTGCTTGGCGAACTTGAGACATACATCTCTTGAGGTGTTTAACCTATTGGTATGCATTAGGTGTTCACGGATGTGTTTGTTAAACTGCTCACCTTTTTCGGTCTCGTAGTGTAGAGCAGTTCCAAATCTTCATAGATCGATGGGGCAGATGTGTGAGCAGGTGAACCTTGGGCTTCGAGGAATACGGATTATGTCCTTCGATTTCACAGGTAATGACATAATGATGCAGTTCTTGGATAAGGCTTGTAACTGCCTTTTCAACTTCGTCGATGTACATATTATAATCATACCTTACTGCTCTAACAAACACCAAGGAGCAAAGACGGCCAAGACGGACAAAAGATGGAGTTATGAGAGAGAGTATACTATCATTTGCAAATTCTGTAACTAAGATAGCGGGTAGAATTTGCAGAACTTTGTAATCCCTCCCAAGGAATGAGCCACAGTGTCGTAACTCTCGAGTGAACTTTCTTGACATTCCTTGAGAGTTTTCATAATCCTTGAGGGCTTTGGACAATCTAGCCATTTGGTTAGGATTTTTCTTTAGTACAACCTTTACCAAATCATTGACTAGATACTTAGCAACTCCAAGAAGTATGTTATGCAGAACTTCAACTGGAGTATCTGTCAATGGATCGAATGACTGTAGTTCCAACAATGCATCTGTTGCCCTATTTGCAAAGCATAGGTCGCTTGCTGTCAGAGCATTTCCAGTCAAAGGAGCATCTGGAATAGTTGATCCACGTCCCGAGGTAGACGCAGCAGCAAGATAGTGTGCCTTTGTTCTTGCTGTGTGTCTACCAGTATAATACGAAGAGCTTTGGAGATTGGGCATGGATCTTTGTAAACGGACATAACATTTGCGGCATGGGTACAGACTTGTCGGCGCGCGCAAACAACATAGTTCAGAATGGCATGGAGTGTCTGCCTCGATCCAAAGGAGTGGTGATGCTACTAAGACGTTTTCATTGTCTTTAGCAGAGAACATCACCAGTCCGTTTTCGAGCCTTTTGAAAACTTCAACGATTTTAGGCAACAAGGACATCCCACTTGCCCCCTTTTTCTTGGAAAAAGCAGAGAGAAAGTGGATGTTTTCAATTGAAGACCTCTCTTCGTAGGAGAGAGCAGCAAACTTCATTGACCAGCTTTCGTATGGGTTATATTGCTTTGATCGGTTTCCGGAGGTGTCGTCGGTGAAGAGTATAATGGGCGATATCCTCACCTTGTAAAACAACTTTGGATCGATCGGCTTTCCGGTTTCGTCTAGTACGTGCCGTTTTAAGAAATGAGGCTCTTCCAGCAAGGACTTGTGCCTGGGAATCAAATGAAAGACTTTCCCAGGTGAGACGCTGTAGCATAGGGCAACATCAACAGGGGTCGAGTCAACACTGAGAATAGTTTCAAGCTTTATGCTAGTAGATTCAACTTCGATGCCAATGAACTGACCGCCTTCCAGAATATAAACCATGTAGCCTTGAACAAAAACGGCTGAGTTATCCATGGTATGGAATGATTCTACTAGGAAACGGGTTGGAGTGGAACCATTCATAAAGTTAACAATATCACTAGACCAAAAATCTACGCCGTTGTGGGTGAACATAGGTTGTTGATAGTACCAATGTGTTCTCCACTTTTCGCCTTGTTGTAGACAAATGGACTGGTTAGGAGTGCGGTCAGAGAGGGAAAACATGTTTCTTGCTTTCTTGGGGTTGGCAGCAAGAAACCGGACGTGGTCTGAAGGCAAGTTGATATAAGCAGACGTGGTATTGTTTTCCGGCAACTGGATATCGACTTTTGTGGATGGAAATACAGGAATCTTGGACTTTTTCCTGGTCTGATAGTTCAAGAGGGCATCCAAACGAGGTAACTTGAACGGGGACTTCTTTCGGATAGCTTTCTCGTGAAGCTTAAGGACAAGACTTATGGTAAACAGGATCTTTTTCAAGATCCTGCGAGATACCATGTCTTTATCGCCATCAACAAAGGCAAGTAGTACCATAGACTGGAGATCCGGGAATGGGTGGGTGTCTGATGTATACTGGTTCCATGTCGTATGCGATCCAGTTGCTTCTTTCAGTAAATCGAGATCTGCATTCAACGATGAGCTGGTATTGGATGCAGAAGACAACATACTATTTCTTATATGCATGTATAGGTGGTTACCTGGACTTGGACTTTCAAAGGGGCTGGTGTCCTCATCCATCTCAATAATACTTTCACCGGCATCAAGTTCAATCTCGCTAACATTATCGTCGCCATTGCTGTTCATGTCGTCAACATCACTGCTGTCGTCATCCTCCAAATCGGATTCAACGTGTAGGTCTTTGTTAACGGAATCGTCATTGTGATCAGGGGCGGTCGGCTCGGCAGTGTTCGTGGTCTGTCTTTGTGACGCTAAATTTCTATCGGCATATTGAGGGCTAATATCGTTAGCAATATGAGTTGCTAACTTATGATATTTGGTAAGGTGGCGTCGTAGATTCCATACGCGATCGAAATCTTTTCCACAAAGTGAGCAGGTCTTTCCAATATCGTCAAAGGCAAAATTGTGTTGACCTGGTCCTTTGGGAGCAGAAACTACCACCCTAGAATTTTTTGGGTAATTAATAATACGCTGCATCACAGAGCTTTCGTGATGCAACGTATTGTCTAACGTGATAAAAGAGTATAGACGACCACCATATATTTATTTATTTCTGCATCTTGAAACAACAAGTCGATTTCTTTCAGAAACCAATGAAAAGTGTTATTCATGTAACCAGTAATAAGCGTATAATGGTCTTCAAAAACCAATGAAATTCATTAATTTGTTACAGTTTAGCTTGACACAAAAAATAAACATTGAGTGCCTTTTTTTGTTTCATACAATTTTTTTCATTTTTCTAAAGATCAGGCAACAAATAGCACATGATCTTGCTACTCATTAGCTAATTATACTACAGATCAACTCTGATCCTCTCACATGGTTAAGATCTTAAAAGGTATTGCTAATGATGTGATTCTATTACGAGTTCTGATTAATAAAATTTAATTGAAGTATAATAGGGCATGTGAATTCTTGACATAAAGAGATATGTAAAGAATCTTGCTCGTATACTGATTTTATCCATACTAACATAAACATATGTCTTCTTCTTTTTTGCTTTGTTTTTTTCTGTTTTTGTTTTTGTTTTAGATTCAATTAATATGTGGTAAGTCATCTAAAACATAGTAATCTTGTGGTGATCCAGACACTCGGATGTTGGATTTATCACATATAAGAACATATTCATATTGGGATAGCGTAGTAGCTATCCCCTTGTCAGTATAATATATATATAAACGATGAAGTAATCGGGCCAATAATTATTACAGTTAGTACTGTAGATAATATCTTAAAGATTGTTAACATAATTATATCATACTGCCGGGTAAACTGTGTCAGAGCGATATGGAGCTAATTTAGTAGGAAGTCCTAAAGCTCTAGTTTAAAAGAGAAAAGAATAGCTAAGAGCTAAAGAAGTACGATTTATGACTTGATGTCATAATTATAACACCAACACTAGTTAAGCAGTAAATACACTCTAATAACTAAATATAGTAAAGGAAGAAAGCCTTAAGAAACTAAGACGTAATGACAAGAGCAGATTGTGTTTTCTTATAAAAAGGGACACTTTTTATTTATGAATAAAGAGAACTTATATACAGTCTCAAAGTATTTCTATACGTCTCTATTCTCAAATATTTTATTTTTCTATTGTTTCGTACCTGAAATACCACAAATCTTCATCAAAAGTCTATGTACTAATGACCTTTGTTTTTTTTGCAGGTTTGACATTTTCGCTCGGATTTGAAACTTGTCCTTCTAATAGCTTTGCTTTTATTTTAAAAGCATTAATATGGTTTTTGCTTTCAAACATGCAATTGGGTTTTTCAAAATTCTACTTGCTTTTGTTTCTGGAAACATTTTCAGAATAGCTATTAAATATTTCTAGCTGCTAGTGCAAGCATACCTACCCTACAGTAGCAGCTACTGCAGGGTAGGTATGGGAAGCCTAAAATTATCTACCCCCAATATTTTCAACCCATAAAAATAAATAAAATCGTATTTTACCAGCCAATTTTTTTTTTGTGATCCCATTTATCAATTTTGCGATTCTTTCGGACCTGAAACTTCAATGAAAAAGCTATTCCCAAAATGGTAACATAAACTCACGGGCTGAATTACAAAATTGTTACACGAAAAATCTGCCGTGGTGTAGTATTTTTTTTAAAAAAATAAAAAATAATGAGTTACGTTTCAATTTAGCTTCCACATTATAAATAGTTAGTCCGAATCAAATTTGACATTTTACCTAAAACTGCAGAGATACTATCAACCATTGAAAAGAAAAGAAAAACAGTGATGTTTACTTTTGACACAACTGCTGCTCTTATGGCCATAGTGATATATATATATATATATATACTTATTCTGGAAATTATTGGTGCAAAAATAAAATGCACCCAATACACTAAAAAAGAAGAATTGAGCAGAGAAATGGTGGAAAATTGCGTCAAATTTTATTTTTATTTTTGTACCAATAATTTCCGGAAAGTATATATATGCGTAATTGTAGTATGTATTTTGTATTGCGGAGTTTTTATTTAACTCGATTTTGATACATATATCACAGCTTCTAAGCAGGTCAGTATGATTTGCAGCCTTTTTTTTCTTGAAAAAAAATGAGAAGGATATAGAAGTACCTATAATTACAATGTTCTATCAGCTTAAAAAAAAGAAACACTGCAACAGAATCTAATAAAAAAGATATATCATATCACTGGAAAAATAAAAAAAATACTATAGCTTTAAGTAACGAGAAAGGTAGTGGAAATGTCAGGGTTTTTTTCAGCTCAGCCGTTTTTTTTTATTTAAGTTGGGGGTGTATTTTCGACGTATTCTATTGGTTTAGATAGACAATAAAAAATTCATATTTTTTTGGCTTGCTATAAAATCACATCAAATAAAGTATTTGTAGTACTTGTTTCCTTTTTTATTTTATAATTCAAGCTATACACAATATGTTTCCCTCTACCCAAACCCACACCTTAGACTGTCACTGCATTAAATGTCACAACAGTCATCAGAAATCTTCTTATGCTGCAAAGCGTACTGAGACTCGTCGTAATAAGAGAGCTAGAGTTGAAGGTACCAGAATATTTGAGAATAGTATAATATATTCAGTGTTGGTTTTTTGTTTGCTGCGTAATAATCGTTTTAATTTTTTATTTTTATTTTTTATTTATGTTGTTTATTTTTAAACTTTTAATGAAACACAGCCGCAATGAGAAACATGGATGTAGATACTGAGGGTAAGAATTTTTTTTATTTGAAAGCAGAAAAAAAAACTAATAAACTATTATATTCCATATTTGTAGTAATCCTGACCTCTCGTTCCGATTCTGTGGAAGCAATGGACGGTCAGGCCAACTCACCTTTTTTGGATGCCGCCTCAATGTTTGACAATGACAGAGACGACAATGATTTCGATGACAATGTTGAAGATGAAGTCAATGAGATCGAGATTGAGGACTTCAACAGTGAAGGTCAGTGTGAGATACATAAAGAAAACTAAAAGAAAAAGAGAGTAAAAGAAAAATCAAGTGTTAATTTTTTTTTAATTTTTTACAGACCCTTTTGCTGCTCCTGATATGCCCGAAAATGAAGTCCATCAATTCATAGCCATCTTTACGGTACTGTTTGCTTCACGTCATGTTGTTGATAAGGGTGCTGCTGTCTTGATTGAGTTTATCAACAACCTGCTGAGAATCTACGACCAAGATTTTCAATTACCAACCAGTCTTGCCGGTTTACAAAAAATGACAGGATTTTCTGCTATTACAAAAGGCATCAAGAAATTTGTGGTGTGCCAAGACTGTCATACAGTATATCAGGATATCGTATCTGCTCCTCCTCGATGTGTTTTCTCAAAACTTGGTGCCAGGTCTGCATGCAACTGTAATTTGACGAAATCTGTATCTTCCGGTGCCTTGGTTGCAAAGCGTGAATATGTCTACCAATCCATTAAAAATACATTGAGCGTTTTCTTCTGTCGCCCTAGTTTCGAAGCCAAGATTCGTCAATGGAATAAGGAGTTGAAGATGGTAGATACTCTGTGCGATATCTATGATGGTGCGATGTGGAAGGAGTTGAAGGACAAGGATGGTGTATCATTTGTGTTGGACCCACACTCACTAATGTTAACACTTAACATCGACTGGTTCCAGCCCTTTGATGGTGTCACTCACTCCTCTGGTGCTATCTATCTGGCCATCAACAACTTGCCCCGTGATGAAAGATTCAAGCCAGAGAATATTATCCTTGTAAGTCTCATGCCTGGTCCAAAGGAGCCAAAAACCGGCGAGATCAATAGTTACTTGGAGCCCTTGGTGGATGATTTGAAGCAGCTGTACGTTGGCATGCGGATTCCTACACACGAATTCCCAAATGGTGTCAGTGTTCGTGCTGCACTACTGATGGTTGCATGTGATATCCCAGCCACCAGAAAGACAAGTGGATTCACAGCGCATAACAGCACATGTGCTTGTTACAGATGCAGCCGGCAGTTTACTCGGTTAGGGAGCAGCAACCAGGTTGATTTCCGTGGATTCAATTATTCTTGTTGGAATATCCACAGTGGTGCAGAGAGCAGGTTGCATGTTGAGGAGTGGAAGGATGCAAGTACACTCTCAGAAAGGCATCAGCTGGAGGTCGAAAATGGTGTTCAATGGTTGCAGTTGCAACGCCTTGGATACTTTGATCTAGTATGTGGAACGATCATTGATCCCATGCATAATATTTTCCTGGGGACGTCTAAGATATTAATGGATCGGTGGATTGATGAGAAGACAATTGGACCTGAAGAGTTTGCTTCGATGGAGAAAATTGCAGAGACAATGGTACTGCCCAGAGATTACACCACACTGACAACCAAAATTGGAAAGGGCTTCAGCTACATGAAAGCGGACAAGTGGAAATCATAGGTTCTGGTTTATTCTCCTGTCTTGTTGCATGGTATTCTCCCCCCATTACAATTCAAGAACTGGATGTATTTCGTTGATGCATGCCGATACTACGTAAAGCCCAGCATTACTTTTGATGAGATCACCACTGCCCACAGCCTGTTAGAAAAGTTTTGCAATGCATGCAACGTAGACTATACCGCCACTATTCTCACCTGCAATATGCACCTACACCTCCATCTTCACAAATGCATTCGTGATTTTGGACCAGTGTATGGTTATTGGCTCTGTGAAGTTTTATAGAATAAAATCAATAGTAAAAAGATTGAGACGTATATAAGAATACTTTGAGACTGTATATAGGTTGTCTTTATTAAAGAATACAAAGTTGTCCTTTTTATATCAAAACACGATCTGCTTTGTCAGTCACATCTTAATTTCTTAAGTCTGAGTTCATTTAGATATTAGAGAGTTGGTACTGCTATGTTTATAATTTAATCTAATTGCAGTGTCCTCATATTAACTCAGTGCTTACTGAGCTGTCATAATTACAGTACTTACTGTAATTAATTATTGGTCTTATTGATTTACCATAAGTAAAATAAATAAATTATTCATTTGTTCTTGTAATGATAGCTGTTTTACTATAATAATAGGAATATGTTCTTAGATGTAATAAATCCAACAACCAAGTGTCTGGATCACCACAGGCTCTTTGGGTTTGAGCGATACAATGGTATTTTAAAGAATTTCAAGACAAATGGCAAAGACGGTTTTGAGGCGACCTACATGAAAAATTTTGTTCAGAATGCGTATAAGGGTGATTATGTCAATGCTGTTCTTAAAAGTTCTAGCCAGATCCCCTTCATTCACACTCTGTCTAAACTTGTTACAACCTCCATACCTGCCGCCACAGTCACCACTCTCTCCAGTCGCCCATTCAGATTGCAAGTATTCGTTCAAGGCTACACTGATCCTTATAATCCACCCAAGGGTAACGAGCCTCTTCCTCCTTCTACATTTCCTCTAAAATACAAAAAGCCATCAGTAATGGATGATTCCAACCATCTCCATTTACTTGAATATTACCAAGTCGCTTACAACCTCCCAGACCTTGCCAGCTATCAGGACACGTCCTATAATCGCCCAGCACTTGACAATCAAATCATCAAATTGAAGTCAATTGACATTCTTGGTCAACACTATCGAGGAACAAACAACAGCACAATCAGTCACGGATCACTTGTTCAGACAAAGTTTGTTGGTAGTAATGGAAACATTATACTTGGATTTGCTGGACAAATTCAGTATCTTTTTACATACTCCTTCCAACTTCCACCCACGCACAATCTCCATCTGACTCGCATGGTTCATGATCATCAACATGTATTCACATTTATCAAGTGGTTTCGTACTTCCTCTGATAGGTCGCGTGAGGATGACGGTGTTGAATTTTGTTTGCCCACGTTCTCTCCTGATAGCTACCATAGCATTATACCTGTACATCGCATCTTATTAGAGGTTGCTACAGCTACTATTGCGACAAGTAGAAATGTTAGCAAAATGCTAGTAATTCCATTGCCAAAGAAGCTATATACTTAAATAATAAATAAAGTAAACTTTTACATTTCTTTTTCTTTAACAAAAAAAACAGAGCGCGTATTTCTGATATATATATTGATAGTATTTTGTATGTGAAAAGTAATATATAGATAAAAAGAGAGAGGCAATTTTTGTTTATTTAATACCCGTCTCTAAGGGCCCACTGAGGAAATTTGGGGGTTATGTCATCTGGGACTGCTGTATTGGACACACTGGTGAAAACCCTCTCCTTCATTTGAGAAGCACTTGACCCCATTGCTTCAATAACATACTCATCAACGAGTTTAATGAGAGTATTGAACTAAAATGATTTTGTTAATACTTCACTTTATATTTTTTATAATAAGACATAATTATTAATATAAAATAATATACCTCGTCACTTCTCCATCCTGGCCAAACAATCTTGACGATGCTCTTCGTGCGATTCTCGAAGTCTTCATCTGCAGATTCTCCATCAGACATTGCTGCCATTTGCATCGTGAAGTCACAATCTCTCTTCATTTGTAGATCAATTGCTTCTTTGTTGTCTGTGTATGCAAGTAAACGGCGAGTATGATTCTAATAGTAGTTTTTTTGTATTAGTATTTTTAAAATTCTCAAGACTAAACTATATTATTTTGAAATTATTTATTTAGAGATTACACTTACATCTCTGACACGTCCTGCCCTTCTCAAACGAGTGTTTGTTACTTTTATTTCCTCTTCGGTTTTTCTTGCTTTTGAAACTTGGCTGGTGAAGTTTTTGTGCAGTCTTGCTCTCAAGTCTGCCTCTCTAAATCCCTCATAGGTAAACTTGCGCTTCAAGTTTTCAAGAAGTCGCACCACCAACTCCTTGTTTGGCGACTTATAAAAGAAAACATTTGTATTCCATCTGGGCTTACTCTCATTTGCCAGGATATCAGCTTGATTTCTTGTTTTCAGCTTGGGATCCCACATGAGATTACGAATATGGGCCTGATAGAATATATGAGAAAATACATCAATAAAATTTTGCACACGTTGATACTCACATAAACATCATTAGAGGCCTTCTTGCTAAACTCAGATGGGGCGTTGAAGGCAGGCTGAGAAACATTAGCCATTGTATTGGTAGGGGAAACGAGGGGGACCCTGCTTAAACTGTCAATAGCAGTGATTGTCTCAGTGCTGCTGGTGGCAAGAACACCAATTCTGCTATTCATGTTTAGCAATGTATCTTCCACAATGCCGATTTGTTCTTGTACAATCGACATGTCAGCTGCCACGTTGGTTCCCATGGCTGTCATATTAGTTTTCAAAGTAGAAAGAATTTCCATCAATTGTTCGTTTGTAATCTCAACGGGACAAAGAGCGAGTTGACGTCTTTGAATAGCCATTGTCTACAGAATATAATAAAAGGTAAAAATGTAACTGTTAATTTTAGATTACACTGTTATTGATGTTATTATACAATTGAATTGAATTGAATTAAAAATAAATTATATCAAATTTACATACTTAAATTGTTTGAAATAAAATGGGTTGATGTGTGTGTGTTTGAGTATGAGTGCAATAAGTAGCAAGAAAGCAGGAGAAAGAGTAAACAAATTGTATAAAACGTATGGTTTATATAGATATTCAGCATATCTTTGATATATAAGTCTCTATTAATACTTCTTGTAATCACTGAAATGCAAATCGGCTTTCATACTGTTTTAGAACCCAATTGATCGGGCCAGTCCAGTCTTTTGTTTCAAACGCACTTTTCTTTTTTCTTTTTTTTTCTTTTTTTGTTGTTGTTCCTGTTTCTCTTTTTTTTTGCTCTTTATATTTGCTATTGGTCTTTTCTTTGTTTCTCTATCTCTGCAACTTCTATTATATTTGCAAACTATTTGTGTAAGACATGTTCTTTCTAAAAAGTCTTCTTTATAGAAAATAAAAGAATTTATTTATTCTGTTGCCATAGACACACTCTTCGTCGCTGTCTCCACCCATTTTTTTATTTTTTTATTAGTCTTTTTTTTTAATCTGCTTTTTTAAAGTACTTTTTTTTATATAACTAAAAAGAATTAGTTGTTTCAGTTGCCATAGACACTCGCCCTCTCTTTTCTTTTTACTTCTTTCTTTCTCTTTTACTCTTATACTTGCAAATGTTCTTGATAAGGCGCTTTTTTTTTATTTTTCTTTATTAGTAATTTCTTCAAATATAGCTGAGTAATAACAAGTGTTTCTGCTACCATAGTCACTCGCGTATAGTTTCCTTCTGATGCATCCTCTTCACAATGGCCATCCGGATTAGCCAAGGTTAGTAAATATACTTCATGCCATCATCTCATAAAAGTATCCTGATTTTTTCCTTTCTTTTTTATAGGACATATCACCAAAAATATTTTCTACAGCTAAACACGACCACCAACACAGTAATATTTTTATCTATTTATTTATTATATTTCTCTTTAATATTAATCAAACTGAATCCAATTTTTACTATAGATGAACAACCCTCTCCAAAACATGCTATGGATCAAAAGCTTCTATCTCATGCTGCTGTCATTGACATGGTAAGACTTTTTTGTTCTTTTACTATCCTTATATGTATCATTATATTACTTATGCTGTTTATTAATAAAAAAAACTACCAGATACTATATCGACTTTTGATAAGTATTATCTATATCTACAAATAAA
The DNA here is from genome assembly GCF_001638985.1 of Phycomyces blakesleeanus NRRL 1555(-). Classification (NCBI taxonomy): domain Eukaryota; kingdom Fungi; phylum Mucoromycota; class Mucoromycetes; order Mucorales; family Phycomycetaceae; genus Phycomyces; species Phycomyces blakesleeanus. The sequence continues at coordinate 196,094 of NW_017265170.1, read as the reverse complement.
TCCGTTTGCTTTGGATATGTAAATTAATAATTATATCACCCAATTCACAAAAATTAATTTTTTCCAATCATTTTCATAGTCAAAGGAATCAAAATTCCGTAGCTTTACTTGTAATATTTTATTGTTTGGTCTTTGTACTGGATAATTCCAATGTAAGTATTAATGGTTTATAAGAATTGAAATATCCAACACACACGCACACCCATCACTAACGATTTATCTATTCTCAAAGAGTACTGCTCGTACCCCAAAAAAAAACGTATTGAGCAGCTCATTTTTTTTTCAGGTATTTCTTTTTTGTAGAAAATTTTTCATCTCAAATATAACAAACCAACCGAGCAAGAAGTAGCTAGAGATATAGAATAGTATTATTAGATCTGAAACCTAGAAACATTCTATTCTTTCCAATAAAAATAAAAGCGTAAACCATTACCAACCTAATAAGAATGGGAAACCAAATAAATAAAGAACATATTACTGGTCCATAATTTTAAAGACGCCTTTTTTTGCTGCTGATGACCAAACTTCTTAACAATAAACTAGCTTAAAGGTCACCTTTACGCTACTTTTAATCTTCATAATATGTCGGTGCCTGACCTTTATGGTTTCATATAAAGAATATCAAAATAGATACGCAGTTTTAAAAAACTTTCTTTTTATATATCAAGTCAGATAAGTATATCTAAAGTGCTAACAAACCTTACCTGCGGCACCCCCCACCCACAATTCTGCTAGTTGACTCTAGTCATTCCACTATCTGTGAAGGTCACCTTCAGCACAAGTGGAAAAAAAATCAACTAATTTAAATATGGAAATTACACTACACTATACCCCATATTTAAACTACCTTATTTTTTTTAATTTTTCCAGTGTATAGAGCTTCTCTAGCTACCTATCAGAGTAAAGAGCATATATCAGATTTAATACAGGTGTATATATTCCGTCTTATTAAAGATGAATCACTGTTCCACAAAATCAAAAAAAGATAAATTATAACCGCAGCTTGAATTAACACAAATTTATACCTTTGTACTTTATGTAATTCAGCCAAATATTTGATTATCTTGCGTTCTAGTAATTCGTTTTTGCTGAAAACAAGTGCATTAAAGAGCTAGAGACAATAAAAAACGAATGGGCTAAGAGACGCGGCGGACTTTTAATTAAATCGAATTTTCGGAGTTGGAATTAGCTCAAAAATGGAAATCCGACACTTACTCCTGCAGTGGGAAAGTGATGTTTTCAGTCTCCATTTGAGTAGTATTGAAAGACAGAACATATACCATTTTATCAGGCATGGATTTGATATGAAATGTCAATTAGAGCAATATGCTCCCTGATCAGGAATTATAAGGATAGACTGAAAACAGAATATATCTTTATTATTACAGCTGTATCTTGTCAGGTTTAATAAAATATATATATTTCCTTGATTTATATGAGATGTTGATATAAATTTAACTGAAATATAACAAACAGTAAAAATCTTATCAACTATGAATTTAATATTTTTAGTTGATGTTGTAATAACAAGATTTATTAGAAAATAAAAGAAAAAGTAAAGCACTATTATATAAAAAACATATAACAACTTATTGAGAATTAATAAGAGTTCTATTGAAGCTATTATAGATATATTATATTTATATTTCTGTGTTTTATAATTTATAAATTATAAAACAAATGCTTATAATAAATATTAATATTAATAATAATAATAATAATAATAAAGAAATATAACTTTTTTGTTTGATTATTAAATTTTAACCTTTTTTACACTTTATTTTTTATTTTATTAAATTAAATCCTTTTTACTATATGTTTATTTTATTTATAGATAGATAGCCTTCTTTCCTTTTTGTTATTTTCAATGTTTATTCATTTCTGTAGAGATTACAGAAGACAATGTATGTACAACTTGGATAAAATGAGCCTTATAATGTGTTAAACCTAAAAAAATAAATGAACTTATATATATGCTTCTCTTTAAAGTTGTTCCTCATACAAGATAATTTTTAAAAGAAACTACAGGTTGATGCCTACAGACAGGGCTTTTTAATTAAGAGAAAGCTAATTACATAATCCAAAAATATTATGTAATTGTCCCTTGTCCTGACAGGGCCATAATTCAAAAGATTAATACAGATTTTCCTAGGTTACAGCTAGCTATCAATCAAAAGAAATCTTTAAAACATGAAACTCACATATTGCTATAAGACATTGTTATATTCTTTATTAAGTAAAACATTATGTGCAGTATCTATTATTCCCTTTAATGTCATTCGTTTATCTCACTTATAATATATAGCACTTTCTCAAGATAAATAAATTATTGCTATTTAACTCGATATCGTATCTAGTTTACTCATAACACATATTTAAATAAAACATTTAAAACTCGGTTCATCACTGATAGAAAGACTGTGAAATCCCCAAAAATGTATTGTTAAAAAAGAACCTTCACATTTTATTTCACATTTGATTTTTTAATGTTAGACTTAATCTTTCCAGCTAAAACCATTATACCTATTTGTTTACCAAGTAGAGCTGTTATATAAAAAAACACTGAGTACTAAATGATTATCAGCACTAATCCCTTTGTTAAACTTGTAATTATTATAGTTCCTTTCATCCACGTATAATAGATTTTTGTTTTTTGAAAAATTCTATCAACTATCAAAGAATAAACAAAAAGAATTAGATAACAAAATATAATCGGTCAACATATTATATATGTACTATAGAGTAACTTGCTTAAATATATTTTGCTTGAAGACCAGTGTAAAGGTATGACCTTAAATATTAAAATTAAATTTTATAAAAAAGCAAAAAGTAGAAGTATAATCAATTAAACAGTAATGTAAAAGAAGAAGAAGAATTATAAAAAAGAGCATGTACTAGTTAAAGGGCATTGATTAATAAAATGAAAAAGGGACTGGCTTTGGAATTAGTAAGATTTGAAAAAACATGTATTTTATATATTGTTATTGTATATGCATCATATTAGTTCTTGAGTTTACTTTAAACATAACTAATTAGTTAGAGATTCTGAAGCTACACAATGATATGGGAATAATTATTTAGTTTGTACTCAAACTATAAATCGTAAGCCATTTCAATGGGCTGGGATACCATTTATAAAATAAAGTGTGTTTCATAATTGTACTCATGTATAGATTACATATATATTAACTTCGGATATACTTTCCGTAACATCAGAGTTAGTACTCCTCTTAATTGCGTAACAGTCTAAACTGATAATTATAATAGAATCTACAACATAATTAAAAGCCTGTACACATAAATATTACTTATTAATTTATTTTGTGTACATCACACTCATAATACAAATGACCTGATGTTGTTGTTTAAAGCATGAAAACTTTATATGAAGTACCCGCACTTCATGAAACCAAGTAATTTAAATATGATTATAGAGTGACATATTTTAAAATACTGGAATAGAAATAAGACTAAAAGTAAAAATAATATTTGACTTAATTATACCAAATAAATATAAACCCATGGAGTGTCTGTTTACTGGTATATATTTAAGCCGTGTTTTGGATGTATTTGACATTGACAGAAAAAAAAAGTAAATAGGTAGGATTTATCCGAATGGAAGGATAATTAAATTAAGTGCATATATAGTAAAATAAATAGGGTAGGTGGAGACCGAGTCGAATTGATTAAAGTGAAAGGCTGAAGAAGAATGAGAGTGAATTGTAACAGCGATTTTATTTTAAAAATATCGAGAAGGTTTTGATAGTAGAGTATTTGTATTGTGTAAAGAGTGCGGGATAGTGAGATAGACGGAGGCAGTGTGTAAGAATATTTTTTTTTATATAAGACGGGTTTGAGAATTAGGGTGTATAACAATTTTATTATTATTATAGACTTGAGGATTATTGTGTGCGCCTATAAAGAGAGATTACTATGGTAGGACTTTGTGATGGGTGATTTCTGTTTGGTCTAGAACCAGTTATTTAAAGATATAGTAAAAGTCGGAAGCTTTGGAGAATATGTATGATGGGCTGGGGTCATTGTCACTGAAGACAGTCTTGGAAGCATAAGCATACAAGTGTTATGTGCGTGCAAGAGTTTGAAGGTAGTTCTGAGAATAGTGGTATATAGCACTTCAAATATAAAAGAATATAGTGTATGGCTTTTGAGTTTTGAAGTTTTATTATATGGATATTATTTCAATTTTTATTTTTCAGTGATAGTGGAATAAAAGGATATTATGGTTGTTGATGTCAATTTTGATAGCGTTGTGAAGCTGGTGTTGCTAGACGTAATAGATTTTTTTTTTATTTATTTATTGGTGCCGGTTTTTAAAGCATTGAGCAGTTTATAGGGACACGAAGGTATGACCAAGGGCTTATTTTTTGCTCGACTTGTATATACCATGGACAGCCGTCTAAAAAATAAAATAAAGAATATTTTGGTTTTTTTTAAAAAGAGTGCGCTTCCTTTTTGTATTGCGTCGCTTTTGGTCCACTTTGAGTTGCAATACAATATGAATGTCGATCCCCAACAGGAATGAAGATCCTCAACTGGGATGGCGGAATGTTGGGAATGTCGAAAGGAGATTTAAGCCATCGTTAAAAAAATATTTTTTTTTGTTTTGGTTGCGGTACAGCAAAGGTTATTTTAATACACACTTCTCTCCGAATAGTTTTGAGTGAATACTAAATGGTATTTCAACCTCCATATGGATAACAGTGTCCCTGTCGATGGGCTCTGCTATGGTTCTTTTACGATCGGGTACACAAAGGCTGTCTGCACCAC